>NC_136501.1:4015121-4300121 GCF_053919585.1 Euprymna scolopes
AGATTATTTCAACAGCTACCACATCTCGGCGGGTAGGAGGTAACGATTAAGATAAAGGATTGGCCAGGTGTTAGTGTCGGAAGAACACGATTTATGGAATGAAAAACAACCGCTGTTTCTCTCTTCAGGCTAAAGGTTTTTGCGTGTGTTAAAATTTTCAAGGATGGAACTTTTCGAAAATTTCTCTGTTGGAAAAACTGCTTCCATAATCTGCCGATGGGAAAACCTGAGTTTTCCAACGTGTTAAAAGAGATATCGTTGGATGCTTAGAACAAAAGTTGACGCTGAAGTTTTTTCATCAAACTAAAATAAAAAAATTAAAAAAAAAAAGTCCAAGGAAATCATTACTTTTTTTTTCTTTATTTTAGTAAAATATATTTTCAAAGATTTTTTTAATTTTTATTTTCTTTTAATTCTTTTTTAATTCGAGATAGGTATATTTAGACATGAGGGAAAAATGAATACACACATATTCAAGGCAATGGCAGAAACCATAGGAAACGATCTTCCGTCAACAGTGGAACGAGTCAGTAAACATATGATAATATTTAATGCGACTAAGACTAGAAAAAAAAAAATTCAACCAATGATCGCCATCACAAATAACACTCTACCTGAGATCTCATCATTCAAACTCTTTAGGTTAACATTCACAGGAAACACATTGAGGATATTGTCAAAGCTGCTGCAAAGAAGGTGGGCTCTCTATACTGTGCTAGAAAATTACTCTACCTCAACAAAGCCACGATTCATGCGTGAACTATTGCTACACATCTTTTCATCATTGTTGGGTTTGTCGAAGATATTTACATCAATGGGGTACAATGTAGTTTGCCGGAGCACCCACCATTAAAATACTTGTAAAACAAGCAGAGGGATGCAGCATTTTGTTGATGAGACAGAGGGTGAACCTTAGATGACAATTCAGGATCTATCAGGTTGGCGACTCTCTTTTGAACTCTGTCTAGCAGTGAGAGACTAGTAACAGATGTACCCGACAGACTAGTACAAATGTGACAACATCACTCCATACATGGTCGAATGGTGGCCTTGTAGAGGTACAGGATACTTTTAGATATAACTAACTTTCTAGCATGGTAGGGAAAAACCCACCTTCTTTCCAGCAGCCTTGGCAATGCTCTTGATGTATCTGTTCCAACTCATTGTTCCCTGTGAACATTAAGCCGAGGAGTTTGAAAGAAGTACATTCAGGTTATGTATCTTTAGCCATAGCTATTGGTGGTTGAAAAGGTTTCTTGTAATTATTGAAGGAAACGAGCTTAGTCTTGGCAGCATTGAATGAGACTATCCATTTTTGTCCCCATTCCACTACAAACTGGAAGTCTTCATCTAGGGTTTCTGCCATTTCCTTAGATATGTGTTCATTCCTTTTCCCTTTGTGCCTGTTATAGAGCATGGTGTCATCCACAAATATACCCATCTCAGAGACTATTTTATCAGGAAGGTCATTTATGAATACCAGGAATAATAAAGGTCCAAGGATCGATCCCTGAGGTACACTTGCATTTATATAATATTGTTTAGATGTACGACCATCGAAGACAACCTGGATTCTTCTTTTAATTAAGAAGGATTTAATTATGTTAAGTATTCGTCCAATAATACCATAGGATCTGATTTTCATGAGAAGACCATCGTGCTATACCCTGTCAAAAGCCTTAGATATATCTAGGGCTACTGCCCTCCCCTTGCCTGCCTTATCCAGTGTATACGTTCAGCAATTATAGCTAGGATATCTGCAGTAGAACAGGCTGGCCTAAATCTATATTGATGGTCGGAGAGAAGTTTAGCAACTATAAGGTGGTGGACTAGAGCTTGATTAATTATAGACTCAAATATTTTGGCGAAAAGAAGGAGGAGGCTAATGGAGCAATTAATTTAATGGGTCAGTTCTTTTGTCAAAATTCTTGTAAACTAGTTAAACAGCAGCCAGGAAAGCAAGATTCGTTAAGGCATTTGTTGAAGAGTTTGGAGATGACTTGAGCAACCTCAGTGGAGCATTTTTTTAATAGTACAGCCAGGATGAGACCAGGTCCGCATGCTTTTGAGGTGTCTAGGATTTTTATGATATCATGTTACCTGAGAAGGGGTGATTTTCAGATCATCTAGTGTGGTTTTTGTCTACAAAGGAAAATCAAAGGTTTGCTGGGTCGAAAGTAGAGTTCGAGGCAAACTGACGGGCAAGCATGTTAGCTTTCTCGGTTGTTGGATAGTGTTGATTGCACATTATTTACAACGCTGTTGTAGATTTTCCAGAAATTACGAGTTCCTAATTTCTGCGCTTCAGTCCGTTTTCTGGTATATTCTCTCTTTGGCTTTTATTTTTGATTTTGTTAAAGCAAAATTTTAATTTGATTTTTTTAAAGCAAAATTTTAATTTGATTTTTTTTAAAGCAAAATTTTAATTTGATTTTTTTTAAAGCAAAATTTTAATTTGATTTTTTTAAAGCAAAATTTTAATTTGATTTTTTTAAAGCAAAATTTTAATTTGATTTTTTTAAAGCAAAATTTTAATTTGATTTTGTTTAAAGCAAAATTTTAATTTGATTTTTTTTAAAGCAAAATTTTAATTTGATTTTTTTTAAAGCAAAATTTTAATTTTAATTTTTTTAAAGCAAAATTTTAATTTGATTTTGTTTAAAGCAAAATTTTAATTTGATTTTTTTAAAGCAAAATTTTAATTTGATTTTTTTTAAAGCAAAATTTTAATTTTAATTTTTTTAAAGCAAAATTTTAATTTGATTTTTTTTAAAGCAAAATTTTAATTTTAATTTTTTTAAAGCAAAATTTTAATTTGATTTTTTTTAAAGCAAAATTTTAATTAGATTTTGTTTAAAGCAAAATTTTAATTTGATTTTGTTTAAAGCAAAATTTTAATTTGATTTTGTTTAAAGCAAAATTTTAATTTGATTTTGTTTAAAGCAAAATTTTAATTTGATTTTGTTTAAAGCAAAATTTTAATTTGATTTTGTTTAAAGCAAAATTTTAATTTGATTTTGTTTAAAGCAAAATTTTAATTTGATTTTGTTTAAAGCAAAATTTTAATTTGATTTTTTTAAAGCAAAATTTTAATTTGATTTTTTTTAAAGCAAAATTTTAATTTGATTTTTTTTAAAGCAAAATTTTAATTTGATTTTTTTTAAAGCAAAATTTTAATTTTAATTTTTTTAAAGCAAAATTTTAATTTGATTTTTTTTAAAGCAAAATTTTAATTTGATTTTGTTTAAAGCAAAATTTTAATTTGATTTTGTTTAAAGCAAAATTTTAATTTGATTTTGTTTAAAGCAAAATTTTAATTTGATTTTGTTTAAAGCAAAATTTTAATTTGATTTTGTTTAAAGCAAAATTTTAATTTGATTTTGTTTAAAGCAAAATTTTAATTTGATTTTGTTTAAAGCAAAATTTTACTTTGATTTTGTTTAAAGCAAAATTTTAATTTGATTTTTTTAAAGCAAAATTTTAATTTGATTTTTTTAAAGCAAAATTTTAATTTGATTTTTTTAAAGCAAAATTTTAATTTGATTTTTTCAAAGCAAAATTTTAATTTGATTTTTTTAAAGCAAAATTTTAATTTGATTTTTTTAAAGCAAAATTTTAATTTGATTTTGTTTAAAGCAAAATTTTAATTTGATTTTGTTTAAAGCAAAATTTTAATTTGATTTTGTTTAAAGCAAAATTTTAATTTGATTTTTTTAAAGCAAAATTTTAATTTGATTTTTTTAAAGCAAAATTTTAATTTGATTTTGTTTAAAGCAAAATTTTAATTTGATTTTTTTAAAGCAAAATTTTAATTTGATTTTGTTTAAAGCAAAATTTTAATTTGATTTTTTTAAAGCAAAATTTTAATTTGATTTTGTTTAAAGCAAAATTTTAATTTGATTTTTTTAAAGCAAAATTTTAATTTGATTTTGTTTAAAGCAAAATTTTAATTTGATTTTGTTTAAAGCAAAATTTTAATTTGATTTTGTTTAAAGCAAAATTTTAATTTGATTTTGTTTAAAGCAAAATTTTAATTTGATTTTGTTTAAAGCAAAATTTTAATTTGATTTTTTTTAAAGCAAAATTTTAATTTGATTTTGTTTAAAGCAAAATTTTAATTTGATTTTGTTTAAAGCAAAATTTTAATTTGATTTTTTTAAAGCAAAATTTTAATTTGATTTTGTTTAAAGCAAAATTTTAATTTGATTTTGTTTAAAGCAAAATTTTAATTTGATTTTTTTAAAGCAAAATTTTAATTTGATTTTGTTTAAAGCAAAATTTTAATTTGATTTTGTTTAAAGCAAAATTTTAATTTGATTTTGTTTAAAGCAAAATTTTAATTTGATTTTTTTAAAGCAAAATTTTAATTTGATTTTTTTAAAGCAAAATTTTAATTTGATTTTTTTAAAGCAAAATTTTAATTTGATTTTTTTAAAGCAAAATTTTAATTTGATTTTGTTTAAAGCAAAATTTTAATTTGATTTTGTTTAAAGCAAAATTTTAATTTGATTTTTTTAAAGCAAAATTTTAATTTGATTTTTTTTAAAGCAAAATTGTAATTTGATTTTTTTTAAAGCAAAATTTTAATTTGATTTTTTTTAAAGCAAAATTTTAATTTGATTTTGTTTAAAGCAAAATTTTAATTTGATTTTTTTAAAGCAAAATTTTAATTTGATTTTTTTTAAAGCAAAATTGTAATTTGATTTTTTTTAAAGCAAAATTTTAATTTGATTTTGTTTAAAGCAAAATTTTAATTTGATTTTTTTTAAAGCAAAATTTTAATTTGATTTTTTTTAAAGCAAAATTGTAATTTGATTTTTTTTAAAGCAAAATTTTAATTTGATTTTGTTTAAAGCAAAATTTTAATTTGATTTTTTTTAAAGCAAAATTGTAATTTGATTTTTTTTAAAGCAAAATTTTAATTTGATTTTGTTTAAAGCAAAACCTTCTACTGCTGATAGTAATAATAAAATAATAAATATTTATTGATTTTTAAACAACAAGTAAAACTAAAATCGATAAATCCCCCCCCCCTGCAAGAGTATTTTTATATTTGAGAGAATATCTGCACATTGAATATGTGTTTTGGGAGTAATTGGAAAGAAAATAACAATTCTATACTTATATATAAAGAAATTTAAAAAGAATTGGAATCGGAATCGATAATTGTATGAGAATCGGGAATTGCAATCAGGAAAAATATTGAAATCGTCCCATCACTAATATATATATATATATATATATATATATATATATACACACACAGATACACATAAGATATATATATATATATATGTATTTGTAGTCCTCGACATACAGTCCTGTTTCGTTGTATTACAACTCATCAATGCCGCTAGACTAGCACCTCTCCCAAGCTGAGGATTGAACCTAGAACCATCGCATTAACAGTCAGCAGTTCTACCGATCGACCCACGGAGCCCGTAAATTATCTCGCCAAATGTCTATTTAAATAAACATTTGTCCACCACTTTTACAGTGCTCTAACCATTTGTTTATAAACAAAGAGCGAGCGTCGCATTTTTCAGCCAATTAAGTAGCGGGTGAGATTATTTACGACAGTGCTCTACCAAAAGAAGGAGGGAGGGGGGCTTAATATATATATATATATATATATATATATATATATATATATATATATATATATATATATATATATGATTAGTTTTTTTTTTTGGAAAAAGAATTCCAGCAGAGTGCTCAATTAAAAGGAAAATCCAAATTTTAAGAGCGTACTTATATTTTGTGTACAGAAAGTTGTTAGTTGAGACAGGTCATTGGTACCGTCGGTTTCAAGCCCATCAATAAAGTCGATAATATCCAAAGAACCAAAAAAGATAGATAACGCAGGCTGCTCTTGCAGGACCAAAAATAGCTGTCCATTGGAGGGTAATTGTAAAGCTGAATCCCTTGTTTATGAGACCACAGTAACGGAACAATCCACAAATATACCGGAAATATATATAGGTATGACAAAAGGCCAATTTAAACAAAGATATTATGCGCATATGAGCTCCTTTAGAGCTAAAACAAGGATGAATACAGCATTAGCTACCCGCGTGTGGGAGCTTAAAGAAAAAAATACACCCTTTTCCATAAAATGGAGAAAAATAGAGCATAGACCAGCATACGTCCCGGAATTAAGTCAATGCTCACTCTGTAACGCAGAGAAATACTACATCCTCCGGTCCATTCATGACCCAAAAATAAAATGTTTAAATGTGAGGAGTGAAGCTTTGAAAAGTTGCATACATAGAAGGAAGGGGCTCCTAATAAATTGGATCAATGAAAAGAACAACACTTAGATGTTGTTTATATATATATATATATATATATATATATATATATATATATAAGGAAAACAAATTGTAAATACATAAATAATTAGTCGGTAAACTTGGATTTTAATCGCAATTATATTATAGATTTTTAATCAATGTAATATAAAATATAATTAAATTTTTTTTTTTTTTTATATAAATGTAATTTATAATCTATTTCGAATTTAAAACTATAGAAAAATATAATAATGTTAATAAACTAGGGAAATCACTTAGGATAGATAAATACTCACTTCCACAAACCTTGAAAGATTTGGGTTTTTTAAAAATAATTTTAAACGTATTTCGAAATTTTTAAACGTGATTCGATATAATTAAAAATATATTTTTTAAACTTTAAACGTATTTTTGGAAATTTTAAATGTAATTCGATATAATTAAACGAATTTTTAAGTTTTTAACCGATACCAATACAGATTTTAAAGGTTTTATACATAAGGAAAGAGATTTTAAAATTAAATGGGGTTCAAATTAAAATCGATTCATATAAAAAAACATTTTTTCGAAATTAGATCTTAAATTAAAATAATTCAAAGTTGAAAATTAGGTATTACATTATCCGATATAGATAGATAAAAAAAAAAAAAAAAAAAAAAGGGGGATTATACAAAACGAGATTTGAACGTGGATTCGCGAGGTATATATACTTCACACTTCCGGTTATAAGATAGACGAATATTGGCTGAAGAGAGCTTGATAAGGATACCTTAAACGGGCCTTATTATCGGGCTTGAAACCGACGGTACCAATGACCTGTCTCAACTAACAACTTTCTGTACACAAAATATATATATATATATATATATATATATATATATATATATATATTGTAATTGTCTGTATTTTTGAGATGAGGTGTTTTCATTGATTGAGATTGTCGGACTGACTTCCTCATCTTGGTTGTTATTGTCACAACGTTTCGGTCGTTTTGCCCTCCGGCCTTCGTCAGTTTTTTTGTATCGAACTGGGGAACCGTTTGTTAGGAGTCTCGAACCCAACCCTTTTTTATTATTACGGGGGTACCGTGTTCGGACTCCAGCTAGGCTTTGGGACATAGTTGCTGATTCTCTGTTTTTGAATGTTACTTTTTTACTGCCTTCGTTCAGGATTGAACTCAGCACCTTTGGGTAACTGTAAACTTTGATACAACGTCTAGGATCACTCAGCCATATGTCACTACCCGTAATAATAAAAAGGGTTGGGTTCGAGACTCCTAACAAACGGTTCCCCAGTTCGATACAAAACACCTGACGAAGGCCGGAGGGCAAAACGGCCGAAACGTTGTGACAATAACAACCAAGATGAGGAAGTCAGTCCGACAATCTCAATCAATATATATATATATATATATATATAATTTTTAAGCTCCTTACATCAATTGGTTTCGTGTGTTGTTTGAAGTGATTTCCATACCCATTGTCCAAAAATTGTGAGAACGAAGGTGGTACTACTACTACTACTACTACTACTAATAATAATAATAATAAGAAGAAAAGAACGCTGCGGTAATACAGGTTGTACCTATTTACTATGCCTCCCCACGGGACAGAGTTAGACAACAGGGTCGTTTTTTAACGTGGAGAAAAGGTACAAAAATAAAAATTGTCTCAGTCGTGAAGGATTTCTCCTCCACCGAAAGAGAACAAGAAATAGAAGTGCAGCATCTGAAGAACAGATGGTATTTATTTGCTCCCCCACCGAGCAAATTAGGCACAAGGCCGATTTTTAATGTGAGGAGTGAAGGGAGGGGGACCAGCTCCCGAGAGGTGGGAAATGGGAGCTGGTTAATGGTCAGGCATGTGGTGTTGCCCCCACATCTGGTCTTTACTAGTCATAGCTAGTCATAGCTAGTCATAGCTTGCAGCATCTGAAGAACAGATGGTATTTATTTGCTCCCTCACCGAGCAAATTAGGCACAAGGCCAATTTTTAATGTGAGGAGTGAAGGGAGGGGGAAGGGAAAAAGGGGACCAGCTCCCGAGAGGTGGGAAATGGGAGCTGGTTAAAGGTCAGGCATGTAGGGTTGCCCCCACATCTGGTCTTTGCTAGTCATAGCTAGTCATAGCTAGCAGTATCTGCCGGAACAGATGGTATTTATTTGCTCCCCCACCGAGCAAATTAGGCACAAGGCCGATTTTTAATGTGAGGAGTGAAGGGAGGGGGAAGGGAAAAAGGGGACCAGCTCCCGAGAGGTGGGAAATGGGAGCTGGTTAAAGGTCAGACATGTGGGGCTGCCCCCACATCTGGTCCTTGCTAGTCATAGCTAGTCATAGCTTGCAGCATCTGCCGGAACAGATGGTATTTATTTGCTCCCCCACTGAGCAAATTAGGCACAAGGCCGATTTTTAATGTGAGGAGTTAAGGGGAAATGGGGACCAACTCCCCGGGGAGTAGGGGAGCTGGATAGTGACAATTGGTATGAAGGGTTGCCCCTACATTGACCAAGGTCTTATATGTGGAGTCGCCCCCACATATCGTCTTTGCTTGCAGTATCTGCCGGAATAGATACTACACTTTGATCTTGTCCCGAAGGCCAAGTAAAAAGTTTAAAACTGTTCAACGGCATCGACTCTCGTGCTCATCTGTTGCGGCGGCAAGTTCAAAAGTAATCCTTGTTGTTGTCTGTCTTTTAGCCTTTCTGTCATTTTTGACAACGTTATTTACTTTACATGTCAACATTTCGACTCGACCGCACGTCCACGCGTCTGTCTTGACACCGATCAAAGCATTCTCTCGTCACAAGCTTTTATTTACACACAAGTCAACTTTTGAGAATTCCGCAAATAAACTATAAGCTGTCTCTTAGTTACTTCACTACCCACGGGGTGGGGGTGGGGGAAAGTTGGACACAAATTCGAGTTTTAATGTGGAGAGAATTCAGCTTTCCAAAAAGATTCAAACAAAAATGATATGTAGCGGGTATTTAGTGGGGATTTAGTTCCCTCTCACTGAAAGAACTATGACACCAGGGTAGGAAAGTGGGATTGAAAAGTCAGCGTCCTCGGGGAGGGGCACTGTGACCTACAAATGTGTCTGGGCAGCCCTGTCGGCATTCTCCGATAAGGGTGTCTCAGGCGATTAGCAATAAACTTACCCCTTTTCAAAGAGAGAAGACAAAGCCTGGAAGGGTGGACCTCCTAGAACTGCACAGAATTAGCATTACAGCACAATTAATAGGGACCAGGTCATCATAGGTGAACCCCCCTCACAATTATTGGTCATAGTATGGGGGGGGGTGAATGTCAGATCAACAGCATAATAGAAAAAGAACCGATATAATCTGAGGCGCATATTTAAAACCAGCTCCTATCATTTTGTTCCTTTTTTTTTTTATTGCTTTCCAGACAATTTTATAGAAATTTTTAAAAATCTAGAAAATATAAATTCGTTTGAATATCTACTTCAGCTTTTTAAACTTTAAACTAAAATTACAGTAGAAATGAAATTTTTTTATAATAAAAACCATTATGAGGTGGTTTTATTCATGGACCACCAAAATATCATTGTGGACCCCCAATTTTTTATATTTTACCTGTGGACGCACAGAAATATTCCATAAGAACCCCTGGTCTAATCTCTGTTGCTTTTGGGAACCGAGAATAAAAATTCCTATCCTGTCAGCATTTTTTTTACAAATGAAGATGCATTAGGTGACAGGCAACAGACATACACGCCCACATATGAAAGGAGGAGGTAATTCCTAGGAAGATATTCTTCTAAGATCCAAAGTAGTACATGGTTACTTGTAGAAATGTAAATCTGACTTTCATGCATAAATTCTTGTAGTATTGTTGAAATCTTGTCTTTTGATAAGTGTAATGTTATTAGACCCATTCGTTATTCATATACAGGCTGAGTCACAGGAAACGGATGTTTTTTTTCAAAAGACAAAACTGCGAGGAGAGCATGAATCGTTCTAAAAAACATCCGTTTCCCGTGACTCACCCTGTATAAAGGAACATGGCTGCACATATTTCCAGTTTAGAAAAGTCATGGTTGACAAAAAGGAAAAACTAATGACTGTTGAAAATTATTTACAAATTTTAGAAGTCATACATTTTGACATTAATTAATTTTAGAAATTTTGTGTAAAAAATCTCTCTGGATTTTGTTTTTATGTTCGGATAATTAATGTATCATATTACTTGTTTTGATTGGACTTCTGCTCTCATCTCAAGATGAGAACAATAGTCCGATGAAAACAAGTAATGTAAACAATCAGCCCTCATCTAAAAAATTTAGAACTTTAATTGATGTTTTGTGTTATTGTCTTATTGACATTTGTTGCCATTTTTGATACTTGAATTGATTTGCCGGTTCTAGAATTGCATTGTCTCCCCCTCCTCTGCCATCTTCAAAATGAAACCCAAGAAGTTGTTCCGTAACAGTAATGCACAAGCGCAAAAAATATATTGTTGAGATCTCTAGATGCTGGAAAGCCTTCTTCCTTCGAACTGTTAGACTTTGACATTCCCTCCCTGTCTCCTGCTTCCCTGACTGTACCAACCAAATCTAATGTGAATAGAAATTTTGCTGCTCAACTCCCCACACTCCAATCTCGTAAAATGCAATCTCTCATAAAAATCTTATTCACCCCAAATAAGGTGCATTGCCTCTTGGACATAAGCGGCTTCTGTTATGGACCAAGTCTGCAGGGATACTATATAGGGAGTTGAGCAGCGAGATGAATTTATTGCAATTTTTAAAAACTGAATTTAACGTGATTAACAGATAAAACAGAGTAGAAAGTGAATCTCGTCCCCATTTATTAAGATATGAAGGCAACTCGAGGATAAGCGATTTTAATATGAAGGGCTTAAAATTTTTTTTATATAAAAACTAGACAACCTAGCATGAATTACATTAATTACGAATCTAATCACAATATCTTAATATGGTTAGATTTGTAATTAATTAGAAAAATGTCATTTTAATCTTTGTAAATTTCACAATAATCTTTTTAAATAATGTACATTTTATTTAGCCACGCCTCTAACATGTGATCACTTTCCCGTATACGGCAGTCGTTGCCCATACGCATTTTAAAAAATATTATAAATTGTCACAGTAGGCATAAAAAAAACTCAGTAGACATTAAAAAAAAAACACCTTATAACGACTGTTAGAATTCGGTCGAAAGTACTTGTAAAAATGGAACAAAAAAGACACCTACGGATTCAATGTACAACAATTTAATAGAAACACAAGTGTAATAGAACAAATACCGAGCCGTGTGCAAAATGACGTCACAGCAAGGAAAAATAAAGACTATAAAAAGGAGAGAAAGTGGATGTTATAGAGAAGGATCAGCAGACATAAAAAAAATCCCCGATAACGACTGTGAAAATTCGGTAGAAAAATGAAACAAGAGACACCTACAGATCCAATATGCAGCAATTTAACCGACACGCAAGAAGAATCATACAACACTGTTGCATGCGCCGGGTAATACTAATTCACCTTGCTTACGGGGTAAGGGTTAGGTGGGGTGTTTGACACGAGGTTTAAGAAATGCATTCTTTTCTCCAAACCCTTAAATATGTTTTTATTAGTAGAAAAAAAAGTAATTTGTCAGCAAAATAAAGTTGACATTGGCGACAAGGAGATGTCGGCAGTGGAGCACGTGTTTTGTGTAAAATGGCAGGACCACCGTGTCAATTAACTTGAAAGATGGAAAGGCATAGCTAATAATACATTTTTTTTGAGCAAATGGATTTAAGAGAGAGAAAGGAAAAAAAACAAAGAGAGAGAAAGAGAGAGAGAGAGAAAGAGAGAGAGAGAGAGAGAGAGAGAGAGAGAGGGAAGAGATTCGGAAGAGGAAAGAAAAGAGAAGAGAAAGACAATAGAAGAGAAGGGATAATCTCTCCAAACGATAGAGGAAGAAATGCTAATCCCAAAAAGATGGTGGTCGAAATTAGGGTTCCATAAAAAACCATTGTCTTTCGAAATTAAGAGGTTTTCCAGCTGGGCGTAGAAGAGTACACACCTCTGCTTCCGGCTGCTGCCCCAGGCTAGATAACCTTCCCAAAATAGCTCAGTTGAAAAGCTCTTCCTCCTCTGACTGAGAAGCTGTCTAAACAAATCTAAGTGAAAACATCCCGCATCATGAAACCGTTAAGCACCCGAAGAATAAACTTTCCTTTGCACAAAGTGTACCCTGAAATACCTTATGAATAATCATTTTCGTTTATAAAAAATAATCTTTGCATTTTTATTGAATAGCTTTGATTTGAAAACTCAGTTGTTTACGGTGCTGACACCACCCATTCACTAAAACATGTATGAGAAGAACTGAAACCACAACATCTGACGAAGAATAGTCAGCCAGCGTGCTAAAGGTATTGCCACATGGACTAAGGGTCATCATGCGCATTTTGTACGCTACTGAACACAAGAGCAGTAGTTCTAGTGATATAGTCTGCTTATTATAAAAACATTATTGGTTACATATGTGCATACATGTTTCAGTAGAGTCCCAATTCAGGGACAACACTTTATCAAACCAAAAAAGAATTTATATATATGTATATATAATTATATATACAGGGTGTTCCAAAAGTCTTTGGCACATTTTGACATTGAATATCTCTAGAACTAAAAAACACATCTGGTATATCAGGTATATTTTGGTATAGCCTTACAAAAAACTTAATGCATTTAGCTTTAAAATGGCACCGCTTTCATCTTACTATCATTCACAATTAAGCAGTTATGCGGACTTGGAATGTGCCCAAGACTTTTGGAACACCCTGTATATATATATATATATATATATATATATATATATATATATATATATATATATATATATGTATGTATATATTATAACCCCGAGATACGGTGACCCTATGATACGTTTTTTTTCAGGTTATGATATGGACTGCAATGTTTTTTCGACCTCTGGTTACGTTATTTGCCTCGCCTTACGGTGTTATTTATAATGTTATTTGATTATATACATGTGTACTATATACTGTAATGTATTTTGTTACTAATTTTTATTGACGTGTCCCGGGATTCTACTGTATATATGTGTGTGCATATGTGTGTGTCTATGTGTGTGTGTTTATGCATGTGCGTGTATGTATATATGTATGTGTGTATATATGTATGTGCGTGTGTGTGTATTTATATGCATATATATGTGTGTCTATATATATATACATGTATGTATATATATATATATATATATATATATATATACATGCGTATATATATATATATATATATATATACATGTGTGTGTATATCTATGGGGATACGAATCTATGTATGATATTTCTTATTGACTTTTCTTCTGATTTAAAGTTTGGTGTATTTGGTTGCAGTATAACCTGTTCATGAAGTTTGTGTTGTGGTCCTGTGTGATATTACTGTTAGTGGTTGTATTTTTTTTAATGTTCTTCAGCTTTTATTTTATTTGTTGGTCTATGATATGATTAACAAATCCCTTATTAATAATTATTGTTTGATGCTTTTTAGTTCAAGGAGACGTGATTTTTTAAAGGAGAAGATTAATTTAGCGCCATCAAGAAGGTTTTTTACAATGACTATTTTATAACGGTGAGGCGCTCACTCTTAAAATTTATAAAACAAGAATTTAAGCTTGTGTTTTTTTTTTTTTTGTAGCAGGAATGCTAAATGTATTATCAGAGTATCGCTGAAAATATTAAGAAAGGGAATTTTGTTATTAACGTTAGATTCAGTCGTGAATTTGAGAATCGAGTTATTTCGTAAGTCGTCCTGGAGTATTTTAATTTGGTTATTGTCCTCAGCTAGAATGAATATATCGTTTACATAAATAGGGGGTTTGTTAGCGTGGTTAAATATTCTATTGTTTAGGTTGCCCATATAGAATTCGAAAAAGATAGGTTCGAGAAATAATCCCATGGCAACGCCGTCTATTTGTGTATATAGGTTGCCTTTGTGGTTATAGAAATATTCATCGGTGGTGCAGACAAATAATAACTTTTTAAGTATTTTTGTTAATCTTTTAGTGGAGGGAGAGAGAGGTGGTGGTCTATATAATCAAGGATTATGGTATTTTTAACAAGTACATTAGTGAAAAGAATTTGTACATCGAGGGAGGCGATAATTTTATTGTCAGGTTGCCTTGATTTTAGGCTGTATTTCTGAGGTAAATTTGGTTCATTAATGATTTTTTGTTAAATAATATATATGATGGGTTGGCTGGGGGAGTTGGTTTTATCTATTTGATGGTACCATACAAATAACCGAAAATTTAAGGAAGTTGGTAATTCCCGATTGGGGCCTAATTGGCGGTGATTTGTTGACTTGTGTCTTTATAGTACTGGTTGGATTCTTGAAGATTTTTAAAAGTTTTATTAAAATCATCAGAAATAAATCATATATTTCTTGTAGACAGGTTTGATGGAGGTTATCTAGTGAGCTCTATATAAATTAGGGGCAAGCAAGCGGTGAAGGCTGCTAGCAATATAAAGAAACGCCCACGCCATGTTTGGCCATTTTTTTCTATTGCAAGAGTAAAGGAAGGAGATTAATTTTAACCCCCCCCTCCTTTCCAAATTATGAAAAAATTATGAGTTTTTTTCTTCCATTTATAAACAAACAAAATGGATATTATCAAAAGGATGTTCGATTTACAGTAAATTAACAGTAAGTTGTTTGAAAAATTGGTGCTTTATTTATACTCTTTAATCCGATAAGCAACAAAATCTCACCCCTTCACTATTGAGGGTCCTAGGTGCCGGACAGCCTTTTACTTTGACAGTTTCTTTTCTTTTGACTGCTAGACATTGGAATTACCTTCGTATTTCCTGCTTTCCTGCAAAAATTTAAATGTATGTGAACAGAAATTTTGATGCCCAACTTCCCTATTAGACACGATCCCAAATAGCAGCCTCCAATGGCAGTATGCCTTTGGGATGAAGAAGAGTAAAAACTACACAAAGGAAATATAAAAACAATAATAAGTAATAAACTTTATAGATAGGGCAGATGAGGGCAGTTTTAGAAAAATTCAATAAATTTTTCGTTACCTAATTAGTGTTCACTGAGACATTTTTGCCACAAGAATCAACCTAGGAATCACAGAGTGCATGCAATTTCTGGCCTTGAAACATACACTGGCTTCCAAGATGAACCTCTGATTTGTTGTGTTCGTTTTTGCAGGGTGAAATTTGATATTTTGCATAATTAAGCATTTACTTATATACTATTTGTTCTCTTCAAAGACATTTGGCAAATGAAACTATACAAACTTTTTTGACATTAAAGAAGTAGGAATTACTCTTACAAATATATATATATATATATATGTATATATATATATATACACACACACACACACACACACACACACACACACACACACACACACACATATATATATATATATATATATATATATATATATATATATATATATATATATATGAAGAGAATAATGGAAATAGTATTCCGACAAAATAGAGAAATAAAAAGGAACAAACCGAGTTGTGTTCATCAACGTTTCGTCTTTATTTCATCCAGAGGAAGTCTCGAAATAAACACGAAACGTTGGTGAGCACATAACTCGGTTTGTTCCTTTTTATTTTATTTCTCTCTCTCTCTCTTTCTCTCTCTCTCTCTCTCTCTCTCTCTCTCTCTCTCTCTCTATATATATATATATATATATATATATATATATATATATATATATATATATATTTAAAGGAGATTAGAGCAAAAGTCTAAAGAGCTGAGTGTATTTCAATGTAACAGTGAAATTACTAGTTTAATTGAAATACGGGAAAGAGAAAGTGCTCGTTGTAATTTAGATATATAATAAGCTCGATAGGTAAATATCCTAGAGCTAATTCAATATTAAGTAATGTGATTGATAATTTAAAATTTGAATAATTAAATTTCAACTAAATTAAAAATCCGTTTCATAAGAAGGGACAACAGCAAAATCAATTATCTGTACGATCGTTTCGGAAAACAATGCTTTTTATTGTGGTAAACATCCAGTTACGAACAATAATTACATATAGTTTTTTAATAAGCAAGGTCTCCTCGTCAGCAAATTTTGAAGGGTTTTTATTAAATCTAAAAGACACCATAACTAAACCTAGCATTAAAAGTAAGGCAGATGTATCTTTTAATTTTTAGCCTTTTGAAATCATTATATATATAACAATAATAAAGACTTTCGCTGGCGAGGACTACTATTGACTGTAACCAGTTATACAGTCCTTTTGAAAATTTAATCTCTATTTTTCTCGTTATGTACTGAATATTTGTTAATGAAACCCATATGAAATATATTCCTTATTAAATTTTAAAGATTTTCTATTCTGAAAGAAGTTTTAAAAAATTTTATCTAAAAAAGCTATTTTAAAGTGCTTGTTAAAAAAATTCAGATTTTCTCATTATACAGATCTGTATTACAAAAGGGGGGTTGCAAAAAATGAGTTGTGGTATGAGGAATAATATAAACTGAAACAGAGAGAATATTCAGACCTGTAATAATACAAAGAGGAGGTTGTAAAAATGAATTGTGGTGTGAGGAGAAATACAAACTGAAATAGAGAGAAGGAGAGTTTTAAAATATAATCTTAAAAAGATAAGATACAAGTTAGAAAAGCATTTCATCCAAGGCATGAAAATTGTTAAACAAAATGTTTTTACTATAGGCTTTAAAAATAAAGGTACAAGATTCAATTTGAAATTTATTTATCTTCAAAGTGCACCTTTATAAATTTTACAAAGTAAGGTATAAAAATTTAATTTAAATTGAATAAAAAATTACCTTGAATTTATTTTATGCAATGTACATTTTGGTGCACTTTAAAAACATTATCATTCATCTAGCAATTAATGATATAGATATAAACTTTTCAATCATTTTTTTAAAGTGCAACAGAATGTACATTACATAAAATAAATCCAAGGTAATTTTTTGATTCAATTTAAATTAAATTTTTATACCATACTTTGTAAAATTTATAGAAGTGCACTTTGAAGATAAATAAATTTCAAATTTAATCTTGTATTTTTATTTAAAAGTTTATAGTAAAAACATTTTGTTTAATAATTTTCATGCCTTGGATGAAATGCTTTTCTAACTTTATATATATATATATATATATATATATATATATATATATATATATATATATATATATATATATATATATATATATATATATATAGGGTCTCCCAAAAGAAGCTGATGGTTAAAAAAAAAAAATTCATAACTTTCTTAATTTTATATATTTTTCTTTTATTTTTTCAGATCATCTAGAGTAACTCTTCCAAGGTCATCATGAGTCATTTCACTACCGAGGAGAAGATATTTATTGTAGTGTCGTATTTTCGGTTGAATGAGTCAATATCAGAAATTCAAAGAGAATTTCGACGAAACTTCAACACAAGAAATTTCCCCAACTCCCAATAAAATAAAACCAGCCACAATAAATGCCCTTAAAACAATATAGAGGAGGAAATTAGGTGCATAAGCCCTGAAACATTAAGCGATGTGCTGGACAATGCAGAGAGCACAAGAGTGTGAAAATGAAAATGGTGGACATTTGAGTAACACCATTTTTCATAACTAAAATTAAACCTTGTGAAAAACATACCCTAGATTAAGTTGTGTAAATAAAATTAGAATAAGTAGACTATGATATCTTATTATATCTCAAGAAATCACGGAGAGGCTCATCTACCTCCATATGAAAATTGGTAAGCATAACTTAAATATTGAGGAAGTTAATCAAATTTAAAATCTGTCAGCTTCTTTTGAGACAGGCTTTATATATATATATATATATATATATATATATATATATATATATATATATATATATATATATATATATTATAACAAAGCTCGCCTACCATGAAAAAAAAGTGTTTCGTGCCTGCCCTTCCGAAGGAAACACTAACATTCATTATTAACGAAAACCTGCCACTTCAAAGTATCACAACAACGATGTTAATTTTCTTTGCACTTTGACTGGCACGGTTAATCATGAGATTTGCTTTGTATATAAAAGCCGTTATTTGGTTTAATAGCGACTTGCAAAGCGAAAGTGCGTTTACTTGCTTGCAAGTAAAACGTTGGAGTTTTTAATCTCGTTCTTTCCGAAATATTTACAACCACTTCGCCTTTTTGAACCCTTGAAAACGAAATGTCATTATATGTTAATACTAATACACATAATATTTTATTTACATATGTTTATGACACACACACACACACACACACACACACACACACACACACACACACACACACACACACACACATATAACACTTTAAATATACAAGGTTTTCAAAAAGTCACTTTAGAAAAAAATATATATTTATGGTGTCTACAAAGTCACTGAAGGGGTTTGAACTTAAATAGATTATTTTTGATAAAATCTTTCTATAATTTTAACACAATCTGACTAAGACATTGAGAAATTAAACAAAATGAAAATGCAAAATTCAAACAATTTTCATAAATAAAAATTGTTTGAATTTTGCATTTTCAGCTTTGTATATTTGTGCTCTTTCCAAAACATTATTCATGACAGATTGCAGAATCTCTGGATTGCGATTTAACTCCCTTATTTCGTTCCTAATTTTTTCCTTTAATTCTTGCAGGTTTTGGGGTTTATTAAAATAGACTGTTTCTTTAAGATATCCCCCACAAAAGAAAGTCGGGGCTAGTGAAGTGTGGGAACGTGGTGGCCATTTGACATTGCCATAGCAAGAGATAATGTTGTCACCAAAGCATTGCATGAGAAGTTCCATGTTGTCTCTCGCCGTATGTGTCATTGCCCTATCTTGTTGAAACCATAATCCAGACTTATTTTGAATTTGTGGGCACAGGAAGTCTGTAATCATAGTCCGATATCTCTCTCCAGTAACAGTGACAGCATTTTCGTCTTGATCTTCAAAAAAGTAAGGTCCAATAATCTTCCAATCAATTACTGCACACCATACAGTGTACTTTATGGAATGCAACTACTTTTGATGAATTACCCTTGGATTTTCAGAGCCCCAAAATCTGTAATTTTGTTTGTAAACGAATCCATTCAAATGAAAATGGGCTTCATCTGACGTAATCCACTTTTGCAGAAAATTGGGGTAATTTCAGACAAGTTCCTGCATTTGAGCTGCATATTGAACTCTTCTTTGAAAATCTTCAGGCTTCAAGTGTTAAACAAGCTGCACTTTATAAGGAAAGAGTTTTAAACTGTGCAGAATATTGTGTAGTGAGCTTCGACACATCCCAAGTTGTGTGGAATCAATGTTTCAGGATGCTGCTCCACGCTCTCTCGCACTCTTTCCCTATTTTCATTTGTGATGACGTTTCAAGGTCTGCCAACTCGTGGAAGATCAAGTACAGCTTCTTGGTCTTCAAATCAGCGCACAATGTTTCGATTTGTGTTGTGACTTGAGCTATCTCTTACATGAAAATGCCGTCGATAAGCTTTTTGAGTCAAAACAGTTGACCCCTGCTTTTGGTAAAACAATTTCACAACTTGCGTACGTTGTTCAATGCTATACTTATCCAGAATTAATTTTCAAAAAAATATCTGTAAAATATCTGAAATGTCCGACATGGGTAGGATTCAAAAACTGTCTTTTTCGCACGATCTATGACTTTTTCTTTTCTTACATTTTTATTTCAATTATCCTGAAGATGTCCTCTGAAATAAGGACGAAACGTTGATTTTTTTAATAATTTCATTCGGTTTTTCTATTTTTCTTAGAACATAACGTCAACCACCGCTGGTATTTTTTCATTCCTTATATATATATATATATATATATATATATATATATATATATATATATATATATATATATATATATATATATATATATGTGTGTGTGTGTGTGTGTGTGTGTGTGAAGTAAAATCATAGCGGGGCCAGACAAGGCCAGGAATCCCCCCTCTAAAGTTAACAGACACTCAGCCGATATCACTTCTATATTCGTTTATAAACTAATGCGATAGCAGAAAAGTCCAGAGAAACCGCCACGCATCTCTCTTTCATGCTCGCTCTCTCTCTCCCTCTCTTACGCTCTCTCTCATCTCTCCCAAAAGTAAAAAGGAGGAAAAGGTTATAACGAAAGTTGGTGTTTCAAGGGAGGCAGAATGGAACAGAATTAGCGAAAAAAAAAAAATGAAAGCCACGCGTGACAAAAAAAAATTCAGAAAATAATTCTCTGCATTAGTCGGAACTCATGACAGACGCTCAAAAACCGTATCTTGTTAACTGAGCTATGATATAAATCCACGGCATATCAACCCGCATGCCATATGCACAAGTACAACTCATATATAATATATAGATAAAGCGAAGGATTATGAGGTTGCCTAAATACAAGTTGTTTGAATGACAGAAATCCAAAGAGATTTTATAAAACATGCTTTGTTTTAATCGGATATATACATGGTGAATGATTAGGAAATCGCTTGATTATAATTTGATGCGTCAGTGTACATCATAGAGATGAGACCACAATCAACTTGGAGATTACGCCAAGCGACTAAGGGGTTCGTGAAAAACAAAACTCTAACGAATAGTTATCCTGCCGCCTAGCCATGAGTGATTATTTGAAGAAGAAAGAAAACGGAAACATTCAAAGGAGAGAGACAATACCAATATAACCGAAAAGAAAAAAAAAAGAAAAAGAAAAGAAGAGGAAAGAGTAGAGAGCAAAGAGAAAAAAGATTGAACATATGGATGATCATATTTCCAGGTTCCTTAGAAACTTCGGTTCTCGACATATTACCTTTTTTGATATTTTATTTTTGAGTTACTGATTACATTACCCAGTTAAGTACTTCATGTTTTCGTTCACTCAACTCCAACATCTCCCATCCTTATTGGACCAGCGATGTACAGAGAAGTTTTTCAGGACAGATGTTCAAGTGAAAAAAAAAACAAAAAACAAAACGGCAAAAATATAGTAATGGATGAGTACAGACCTAAAATACATTCCTCTGAAAAGGGCACTTTTAAAACAGGGGAAAAGAGGCAGGTGCTTGGGCACCTCTAGCACCCCGCCTCTGCACGTCCCTGTACTGGATAGTCAAGCAGATTTTGTAATGACATTCGTGCTTAATTGTTTTTTTTCTTATTTTGACTCGCTTTTTTTCTTTGTGTTCGCCCTCGCGCCTCTCGGCCCATTGAGTGTTGTATATAAATTTTGAGAGTGAACCCTTTACTGTAATAAATGTATTCTTATGTATAAATCTGTGGTTGTTCATGCGTTTCGTCATTTTGCTGTCCATGTGCCTCACTTGGATACCTTTCGAGGTGAACTGATCTTGAACCAGACAACGTGTCACAAAGGCCGTAACTTTCACGTATCCTCGTATTATATGTTGTGAGCAACGCAACGCAGGGAGAAACTGCCAATCACTATTTCTGACCCCACTAAACTTTGAATAAACACTGTAAGTGAACAAAAAAAACGTTTTACCGTTTTTGGTGAAGTGATACTTCATAGTGTCTGCATGAATGTTAGAAAAAAAAACAAACAAAAGAAAAACAACAAACAACAAAAAGAAACACAAAAAGAAAAACACAATACCATATCAAAAACAACAACAAAAACAAAAAGAAAAACACAATACCATATCAAAAACAACAACACAAACAAAAAGAAAAACACAATACCATATCAAAAACAACAACAAAAACAAAAACACAATACCATATCAAAAGCAACAACAAAAACAAAAAGAAAAACACAATACCATATAAAAAGCAACAACAAAAACAAAAAGAAAAACACAATACCATATAAAAAGCAACAACAAAAACAAACAGAAAAACACAATACCATATCAAAAACAACAACAAAAACAAAAAGACAAACACAATACCATATCAAAAACAACAACAAAAACAAAAAGTAAAACACAATACCATATCAAAAGCAACAACAAAAACAAAAAGAAAAACACAATACCATATAAAAAGCAACAACAAAAACAAAAAGAAAAACACAATACCATATAAAAAGCAACAACAAAAACAAAAAGAAAAACACAATACCATATCAAAAACAACAACAAAAACAAAAAGACCAACACAATACCATATCAAAAACAACAACAAACACAAAAAGAAAAACACAATACCATATCAAAAGCAACAACAAAAACAAAAAGAAAAACACAATACCATATAAAAAGCAACAACAAAAAAAAAAGAAAAACACAATACCATATCAAAAGCAACAACAAAAACAAAAAGAAAAACAAAATACCATATCAAAAACAACAACAAAAACAAAAAGAAAAACACAATACCATATCAAAAACAACCACAAAAACAAAAAGAAAAACACAATACCATATCAAAAACAACAACAAAAACAAAAAGACAAACACAATACCATATCAAAAACAACAACAAAAACAAAAAGAAAAACACAATACCATATCAAAAGCAACAACAAAAACAAAAAGAAAAACACAATACCATATAAAAAGCAACAACAAAAACAAAAAGAAAAACACAATACCATATAAAAAGCAACAACAAAACAAAAAGAAAAACACAATACCATATAAAAAGCAACAACAAAAAACAAAAAGAAAAACACAATACCATATCAAAAATAACAACAAAAACAAAAAGAAAAACACAATACCATATCAAAAACAACAACAAAAACAAAAAGAAAAACACAATACCATATCAAAATCAACAACAAAAACAAAAAGAAAAACACAATACCATATAAAAAGCAACAACAAAAACAAAAAGAAAAACACAATACCATATCTAAAACAACAACAAAAACAAAAAGAAAAACACAATACCATATCACAAACAACAACAAAAACAAAAAGAAAAACACAATACCATATCAAAAACAACAACAAAAACAAAAAGAAAAACACAATACCATATCAAAAGCAACAACAAAAACAAAAAGAAAAACACAATACCATATCAAAAAAAACAACAAAAACAAAAAGAAAAACACAATACCATATCAAAAACAACAACAAAAACAAAAAGAAAAACACAATACCATATCAAAAACAACAACAAAAACAAAAAGAAAAACACAATACCATATCAAAAGCAACAACAAAAACAAAAAGAAAAACACAATACCATATAAAAAGCAACAACAAAAACAAAAAGAAAAACACAATACCATATAAAAAGCAACAACAAAAACAAAAAGAAAAACACAATACCATATCAAAAACAACAACAAAAACAAAAAGACAAACACAATACCATATCAAAAGCAACAACAAAAACAAAAAGAAAAACACAATACCATATCAAAAGCAACAACAAAAACAAAAAGAAAAACACAATACCATATAAAAAGCAACAACAAAAACAAAAAGAAAAACACAATACCATATCAAAAACAACAACAAAAACAAAAAGAAAAACACAATACCATATCAAAAACAACAACAAAAACAAAAACACAAACACAATACCATATCAAAAACAACAACAAAAACAAAAAGAAAAACACAATACCATATCAAAAGCAACAACAAAAACAAAAAGAAAAACACAATACCATATAAAAAGCAACAACAAAAAGAAAAAGAAAAACACAATACCATATCAAAAGCAACAGCAAAAACAAAAAGAAAAACACAATACCATATCAAAAACAACAGCAAAAACAAAAAGAAAAACACAATACCATATCAAAAACAACCACAAAAACAAAAAGAAAAACACAATACCATATCAAAAACAACAACAAAAACAAAAAGACAAACACAATACCATATCAAAAGCAACAACAAAAACAAAAAGAAAAACACAATACCATATAAAAAGCAACAACAAAAACAAAAAGAAAAACACAATACCATATAAAAAGCAACAACAAAAACAAAAAGAAAAACACAATACCATATCAAAAACAACAACAAAAACAAAAAGACAAACACAATACCATATCAAAAGCAACAACAAAAACAAAAAGAAAAACACAATACCATATCAAAAGCAACAACAAAAACAAAAAGAAAAACACAATACCATATAAAAAGCAACAACAAAAACAAAAAGAAAAACACAATACCATATAAAAAGCAACAACAAAAACAAAAAGAAAAACACAATACCATATCAAAAACAACAACAAAAACAAAAACACAAACACAATACCATATCAAAAACAACAACAAAAACAAAAAGAAAAACACAATACCATATCAAAAGCAACAACAAAAACAAAAAGAAAAACACAATACCATATAAAAAGCAACAACAAAAAGAAAAAGAAAAACACAATACCATATCAAAAGCAACAGCAAAAACAAAAAGAAAAACACAATACCATATCAAAAACAACAGCAAAAACAAAAAGAAAAACACAATACCATATCAAAAACAACCACAAAAACAAAAAGAAAAACACAATACCATATCAAAAACAACAACAAAAACAAAAAGACAAACACAATACCATATCAAAAACAACAACAAAAACAAAAAGAAAAACACAATACCATATCAAAAGCAACAACAAAAACAAAAAGAAAAACACAATACCATATAAAAAGCAACAACAAAAACAAAAAGAAAAACACAATATTATATAAAAAGCAACAACAAAAACAAAAAGAAAAACACAATACCATATAAAAAGCAACAACAAAAAACAAAAAGAAAAACACAATACCATATCAAAAATAACAACAAAAACAAAATGAAAAACACAATACCATATCAAAAACAACAACAAAAACAAAAAGAAAAACACAATACCATATCAAAAACAACAACAAAAACAAAAAGAAAAACACAATACCATATCAAAAACAACAACAAAAACAAAAAGAAAAACACAATACCATATCAAAAGCAACAACAAAAACAAAAAGAAAAACACAATACCATATAAAAAGCAAGAACAAAAACAAAAAGAAAAACACAATACCATATAAAAAGCAACAACAAAAACAAACAGAAAAACACGATACCATATAAAAAGCAACAACAAAAACAAAAAGAAAAACACAATATTATATAAAAAGCAACAACAAAAACAAAAAGAAAAACACAATACCATATAAAAAGCAACAACAAAAAACAAAAAGAAAAACACAATACCATATCAAAAATAACAACAAAAACAAAAAGAAAAACACAATACCATATCAAAAACAACAACAAAAACAAAAAGAAAAACACAATACCATATCAAAAACAACAACAAAAACAAATAGAAAAACACAATACCATATCAAAAACAACAACAAAAACAAAAAGAAAAACACAATACCATATCAAAAACAATAACAAAAACAAAAAGAAAAACACAATACCATATCAAAAACAACAACAAAAACAAAAAGAAAAACACAATACCATATCAAAAGCAACAACAAAAACAAAAAGAAAAACACAATACCATATAAAATCAAGAACAAAAACAAAAAGAAAAACACAATACCATATAAAAAGCAACAACAAAAACAAACAGAAATACACGATACCATATAAAAAGCAACAACAAAAACAAAAAGAAAAACACGATACCATATCACAAATAACAACAAAAAACAAAAAGAAAAACACAATACCATATCAAAAACAACAACAAAAACAAAAAGAAAATCACAATACCATATCAAAAACAACAACAAAAACAAAAAGAAAAACACAATACCATATAAAAAGCAACAACAAAAACAAAAAGAAAAACACAATACCATATAAAAAGCAACAAAAAAAACAAAAAGACAAACACAATACCATATAAAAAGCAACAACAAAAACAAAAAGAAAAACACAATACCATATCAAAAACAACAACAAAAACAAAAAGACAAACACAATACCATATCAAAAACAACAACAAAAACAAAAAGAAAAACACAATACCATATCAAAAGCAACAACAAAAACAAAAAGAAAAACACAATACCATATAAAAAGCAACAACAAAAACAAAAAGGAAAACACAATACCATATAAAAAGCAACAACAAAAACAAAAAGAAAAACACAATACCATATAAAAAGCAACAACAAAAAACAAAAAGAAAAACACAATTCCATATCAAAAATAACAACAAAAAGAAAAAGAAAAACACAATACCATATCAAAAACAACAACAAAAACAAAAAGAAAAACACAATACCATATCAAAAACAACAACAAAAACAAAAAGAAAAACACAATACCATATAAAAAGCAACAACAAAAACAAAAAGAAAAACACATTACCATATAAAAAATAACAATAAAACAAAAAGAAAAACACAATACCATATAAAAAATAACAACAAAAACAAAAAGAAAAACACATTACCATATAAAAAATAACAACAAAAACAATAAGAAAAACACTATGCCATATCAAAAACAACTACAAAAACAAAAAGACAAACACAATACCATATCAAAAGCAACAACAAAAACAAAAAGAAAAACACATTACCATATAAAAAATAACAACAAAAACAATAAGAAAAACACAATGCCATATCAAAAATAACAACAAAAACAAAAAGAAAAACACAATACCATATCAAAAGCAACAACAAAAACAAAAAGAAAAACACATTACCATATAAAAAATAACAACAAAAACAAAAAGAAAAACACATTACCATATAAAAAGCAACAACAAAAACAAAAAGAAAAACACAACACAATATCAAAAACAACAACAAAAACAAAAAGAAAAACACAATACCATATCAAAAATAACAACAAAAACAAAAAGAAAAACACAATACCATATCAAAAATAACAACAAAAACAAAAAGAAAACACATTACCATATAAAAAATAACAACAAAAACAAAAAGAAAAACACATTACCATATAAAAAATAACAATAAAACAAAAAGAAAAACACAATACCATATAAAAAATAACAACAAAAACAAAAAGAAAAACACATTACCATATAAAAAATAACAACAAAAACAAAAAGAAAAACACAATACCATATAAAAAATAACAACAAAAACAAAAAGAAAAACACATTACCATATAAAAAATAACAACAAAAACAAAAAGAAAAACACATTACCATATAAAAAGCAACAACAAAAACAAAAAGAAAAACACAAGACCATATCAAAAGCAACAACAAAAACAAAAAGAAAAACACAATACCATATAAAAAGCAACAACAAAAAGAAAAAGAAAAACACAATACCATATCAAAAGCAACAGCAAAAACAAAAAGAAAAACACAATACCATATCAAAAACAACAGCAAAAACAAAAAGAAAAACACAATACCATATCAAAAACAACCACAAAAACAAAAAGAAAAACACAATACCATATCAAAAACAACAACAAAAACAAAAAGACAAACACAATACCATATCAAAAACAACAACAAAAACAAAAAGAAAAACACAATACCATATCAAAAGCAACAACAAAAACAAAAAGAAAAACACAATACCATATAAAAAGCAACAACAAAAACAAAAAGAAAAACACAATATTATATAAAAAGCAACAACAAAAACAAAAAGAAAAACACAATACCATATAAAAAGCAACAACAAAAAACAAAAAGAAAAACACAATACCATATCAAAAATAACAACAAAAACAAAATGAAAAACACAATACCATATCAAAAACAACAACAAAAACAAAAAGAAAAACACAATACCATATCAAAAACAACAACAAAAACAAAAAGAAAAACACAATACCATATCAAAAACAACAACAAAAACAAAAAGAAAAACACAATACCATATCAAAAGCAACAACAAAAACAAAAAGAAAAACACAATACCATATAAAAAGCAAGAACAAAAACAAAAAGAAAAACACAATACCATATAAAAAGCAACAACAAAAACAAACAGAAAAACACGATACCATATAAAAAGCAACAACAAAAACAAAAAGAAAAACACAATATTATATAAAAAGCAACAACAAAAACAAAAAGAAAAACACAATACCATATAAAAAGCAACAACAAAAAACAAAAAGAAAAACACAATACCATATCAAAAATAACAACAAAAACAAAAAGAAAAACACAATACCATATCAAAAACAACAACAAAAACAAAAAGAAAAACACAATACCATATCAAAAACAACAACAAAAACAAATAGAAAAACACAATACCATATCAAAAACAACAACAAAAACAAAAAGAAAAACACAATACCATATCAAAAACAATAACAAAAACAAAAAGAAAAACACAATACCATATCAAAAACAACAACAAAAACAAAAAGAAAAACACAATACCATATCAAAAGCAACAACAAAAACAAAAAGAAAAACACAATACCATATAAAATCAAGAACAAAAACAAAAAGAAAAACACAATACCATATAAAAAGCAACAACAAAAACAAACAGAAATACACGATACCATATAAAAAGCAACAACAAAAACAAAAAGAAAAACACGATACCATATCACAAATAACAACAAAAAACAAAAAGAAAAACACAATACCATATCAAAAACAACAACAAAAACAAAAAGAAAATCACAATACCATATCAAAAACAACAACAAAAACAAAAAGAAAAACACAATACCATATAAAAAGCAACAACAAAAACAAAAAGAAAAACACAATACCATATAAAAAGCAACAAAAAAAACAAAAAGACAAACACAATACCATATAAAAAGCAACAACAAAAACAAAAAGAAAAACACAATACCATATCAAAAACAACAACAAAAACAAAAAGACAAACACAATACCATATCAAAAACAACAACAAAAACAAAAAGAAAAACACAATACCATATCAAAAGCAACAACAAAAACAAAAAGAAAAACACAATACCATATAAAAAGCAACAACAAAAACAAAAAGGAAAACACAATACCATATAAAAAGCAACAACAAAAACAAAAAGAAAAACACAATACCATATAAAAAGCAACAACAAAAAACAAAAAGAAAAACACAATTCCATATCAAAAATAACAACAAAAAGAAAAAGAAAAACACAATACCATATCAAAAACAACAACAAAAACAAAAAGAAAAACACAATACCATATCAAAAACAACAACAAAAACAAAAAGAAAAACACAATACCATATAAAAAGCAACAACAAAAACAAAAAGAAAAACACATTACCATATAAAAAATAACAATAAAACAAAAAGAAAAACACAATACCATATAAAAAATAACAACAAAAACAAAAAGAAAAACACATTACCATATAAAAAATAACAACAAAAACAATAAGAAAAACACTATGCCATATCAAAAACAACTACAAAAACAAAAAGACAAACACAATACCATATCAAAAGCAACAACAAAAACAAAAAGAAAAACACATTACCATATAAAAAATAACAACAAAAACAATAAGAAAAACACAATGCCATATCAAAAATAACAACAAAAACAAAAAGAAAAACACAATACCATATCAAAAGCAACAACAAAAACAAAAAGAAAAACACATTACCATATAAAAAATAACAACAAAAACAAAAAGAAAAACACATTACCATATAAAAAGCAACAACAAAAACAAAAAGAAAAACACAACACAATATCAAAAACAACAACAAAAACAAAAAGAAAAACACAATACCATATCAAAAATAACAACAAAAACAAAAAGAAAAACACAATACCATATCAAAAATAACAACAAAAACAAAAAGAAAACACATTACCATATAAAAAATAACAACAAAAACAAAAAGAAAAACACATTACCATATAAAAAATAACAATAAAACAAAAAGAAAAACACAATACCATATAAAAAATAACAACAAAAACAAAAAGAAAAACACATTACCATATAAAAAATAACAACAAAAACAAAAAGAAAAACACAATACCATATAAAAAATAACAACAAAAACAAAAAGAAAAACACATTACCATATAAAAAATAACAACAAAAACAAAAAGAAAAACACATTACCATATAAAAAGCAACAACAAAAACAAAAAGAAAAACACAAGACCATATCAAAAACAACAACAAAAACAAAAAGAAAAACACAATACCATATCAAAAATAACAACAAAAACAAAAAGAAAAACACAATACTATATCAAAAATAACAACAAAACAAAAAGAAAAACACATTACCATATAAAAAATAACAACAAAAACAAAAAGAAAAACACAATGCCATATCAAAAATAACAACAAAAACAAAAAGAAAAACACAATACCATATCAAAAAATAACAACAAAAACAAAAAGAAAAACACAATACCATATAAAAAATAACAACAAAAACAAAAAGAAAAACACAATACCATCTCAAAAACAACAACAAAAACAATAAGAAAAACACAATACCATGTCAAAAGCAACAACAAAAACAAAAAGAAAAACACAATACCATATAAAAAATAACAACAAAAACCAAAAAGAAAAACACAATACCATATCAAAAGCAACAACAAAAACAAAAAGAAAAACACATTACCATATAAAAAATAACAACAAAAACAAAAAGAAAAACACAATACCATATAAAAAATAACAACAAAAACAAAAAGAAAAACACATTACCATATAAAAAGCAACAACAAAAACAAAAAGAAAAACACAATACCATATCAAAAATAACAACAAAAACAAAAAGAAAAACACATTACCATATAAAAAATAACAACAAAAACAAAAAGAAAAACACATTACCATATAAAAAGCAACAACAAAAACAAAAAGAAAAACACAATACCATATCAAAAATAACAACAAAAACAAAAAGAAAAACACATTACCATATAAAAAATAACAACAAAAACAAAAAGAAAAACACATTAACATATAAAAAGCAACAACAAAAACAAAAAGAAAAACACAATACCATATCAAAAATAACAACAAAAACAAAAAGAAAAACACATTACCATATAAAAAATAACAACAAAAACAAAAAGAAAAACACAATGCCATATCAAAAATAACAACAAAAACAATAAGAAAAACACAATACCATATAAAAAGCAACAACAAAAACAAAAAGAAAAACGCAATACCATATCAAAAACAACAACAAAAACAAAAAGAAAAACACATTACCATATAAAAAATAACAACAAAAACAAAAAGAAAAACACATTACCATATAAAAAATAACAACAAAAACAAAAAGAAAAACACAATGCCATATAAAAAATAACAACAAAAACAAAAAGAAAAACACAATACCATATCAAAAATAACAACAAAAACAAAAAGAAAAACACAATACCATATCAAAAGCAACAACAAAAACAATAAGAAAAACACATTACCATATAAAAAATAACAACAAAAACAATAAGAAAAACACAATGCCATATCAAAAATAACAACAAAAACAAAAAGAAAAACACAATACCATATCAAAAATAACAACAAAAACGAAAAGAAAAACACAATACCATATCAAAAATAACAACAAAAACAAAAAGAAAAACACAATACCATATCAAAAACAACAACAAAAACAAAAAGAAAAACACATTACCATATAAAAAATAACAACAAAAACAATAAGAAAAACACAATGCCATATCAAAAACAACAACAAAAACAAAAAGAAAAACACAATACCATATCAAAAGCAACAACAAAAACAAAAAGAAAAACACACTACCATATAAAAAATAACAACAAAAACAATAAGAAAAACACAATGCCATATCAAAAATAACAACAAAAAGAAAAAGAAAAACACAATACCATATCAAAAGCAACAACAAAAACAAAAAGAAAAACACATTACCATATAAAAAATAACAACAAAAACAAAAAGAAAAACACAATACCATATAAAAAATAACAACAAAAACAAAAAGAAAAACACATTACCATATAAAAAGCAACAACAAAAACAAAAAGAAAAACACAATACCATATCAAAAATAACAACAAAAACAAAAAGAAAAACACATTACCATATAAAAAATAACAACAAAAACAAAAAGAAAAACACATTACCATATAAAAAGCAACAACAAAAACAAAAAGAAAACACAATACCATATCAAAAATAACAACAAAAACAAAAAGAAAAACACATTTCCATATAAAAAATAACAACAAAAACAAAAAGAAAAACACATTAACATATAAAAAGCAACAACAAAAACAAAAAGAAAAACACAATACCATATCAAAAATAACAACAAAAACAAAAAGAAAAACACATTACCATATAAAAAATAACAACAAAAACAAAAAGAAAAACACAATGCCATATCAAAAATAACAACAAAAACAATAAGAAAAACACAATACCATATAAAAAGCAACAACAAAAACAAAAAGAAAAACGCAATACCATATCAAAAACAACAACAAAAACAAAAAGAAAAACACATTACCATATAAAAAATAACAACAAAAACAAAAAGAAAAACACATTACCATATAAAAAATAACAACAAAAACAAAAAGAAAAACACAATGCCATATAAAAAATAACAACAAAAACAAAAAGAAAAACACAATACCATATCAAAAATAACAACAAAAACAAAAAGAAAAACACAATACCATATCAAAAGCAACAACAAAAACAAAAAGAAAAACACATTACCATATAAAAAATAACAACAAAAACAATAAGAAAAACACAATGCCATATCAAAAACAACAACAAAAACAAAAAGAAAAACACAATACCATATCAAAAGCAACAACAAAAACAAAAAGAAAAACACATTACCATATAAAAAATAACAACAAAAACAATAAGAAAAACACAATGCCATATCAAAAATAACAACAAAAACAAAAAGAAAAACACAATACCATATCAAAAGCAACAACAAAAACAAAAAGAAAAACACATTACCATATAAAAAATAACAACAAAAACAAAAAGAAAAACACAATGCCATATCAAAAATAACAACAAAAACAATAAGAAAAACACAATACCATATAAAAAGCAACAACAAAAACAAAAAGAAAAACGCAATACCATATCAAAAACAACAACAAAAACAAAAAGAAAAACACATTACTATATAAAAAATAACAACAAAAACAAAAAGAAAAACACATTACCATATAAAAAATAACAACAAAAACAAAAACACAATGCCATATAAAAAATAACAACAAAAACAAAAAGAAAAACACAATACCATATCAAAAATAACAACAAAAACAAAAAGAAAAACACAATACCATATCAAAAGCAACAACAAAAACAAAAAGAAAAACACATTACCATATAAAAAATAACAACAAAAACAATAAGAAAAACACAATGCCATATCAAAAATAACAACAAAAACGAAAAGAAAAACACAATACCATATCAAAAATAACAACAAAAACAAAAAGAAAAACACAATACCATATCAAAAGCAACAACAAAAACAAAAAGAAAAACACATTACCATATAAAAAATAACAACAAAAACAATAAGAAAAACACAATGCCATATCAAAAACAACAACAAAAACAAAAAGAAAAACACAATACCATATCAAAAGCAACAACAAAAACAAAAAGAAAAACACATTACCATATAAAAAATAACAACAAAAACAATAAGAAAAACACAATGCCATATCAAAAATAACAACAAAAACAAAAAGAAAAACACAATACCATATCAAAAGCAACAACAAAAACAAAAAGAAAAACACATTACCATATAAAAAATAACAACAAAAACAAAAAGAAAAACACATTACCATATAAAAAGCAACAACAAAAACAAAAAGAAAAACACAATACCATATCAAAAACAACAACAAAAACAAAAAGAAAAACACAATACCATATCAAAAATAACAACAAAAACAAAAAGAAAAACACAATACCATATAAAAAACAACAACAAAAACAAAAAAAAAACACAATACCATATCAAAAATAACAACAAAAACAAAAAGAAAAACACAATATCATATCAAAAACAACAACAAAAACAAAAAGAAAAACACAATACCATATCAAAAACAACAACAAAAACAAAAAGAAAAACACAATACCATATCAAAAACAACAACAAAAAGAAAAAGAAAAGCACAATACCATATCAAAAATAACAACAAAAACAAAAAGAAAAACACATTACCATATAAAAAATAACAACAAAAACAAAAAGAAAAACACATTACCATATAAAAAATAACAACAAAAACAAAAACACATTACCATATAAAAAATAACAACAAAAACAAAAAGAAAAACACAATGCCATATCAAAAATAACAGCAAAAACAAAAAGAAAAACACAATACCATATCAAAAACAACAACAAAAACAATAAGAAAAACACAATACCATATCAAAAACAACAACAAAAACAATAAGAAAAACACAATACCATGTCAAAAGCAACAACAAAAACAAAAAGAAAAACACAATACCATATAAAAAATAACAACAAAAACAAAAAGAAAAACACAATACCATATCAAAAGCAACAACAAAAACAAAAAGAAAAACACATTACCATATAAAAAATAACAACAAAAACAAAAAGAAAAACACAATACCATATAAAAAATAACAACAAAAACAAAAACACAATACCATATAAAAAGCAACAACAAAAACAAAAGAAAAACACATTACCATATAAAAAATAACAACAAAAACAAAAAGAAAAACACAATACCATATAAAAAATAACAACAAAAACAAAAAGAAAAACACAATACCATATCAAAAATAACAACAAAAAACAAAAAGAAAAAAACAATACCATGTCAAAAACAACAACAAAAACAAAAAGAAAAACACAATACCATATCAAAAGCAACAACAAAAACAAAAAGAAAAACACAATACCATATCAAAAACAACAACAAAAACAAAAAGAAAAACAAAAAGAAAAACACCATATCAGCCACATCATTTTTTTTGTTCATATTGATGCACATAAAAAAATCCAAATCAGATAAAAATCACACAAAACGTTTCATTTCTGAGTAAATCTGATGCTATATTTGAATTCTTCAGGTAAAAAAAAAAAAACTTAACTGAATTTCCAGGGTTACATCATGTTTCAAACCGAAAATATTAAAGAAAATATCAATTTTAAAATCATTCTTGTGCGATTCATGCAAAACGAAAACAACTCAGTGTTAGGACAGCACTCATCCTTTTCTAAGCAGCAAATGACGCAATTGGATTACTTGATATCAATATTAAGGAATACACCATATTGAGTATTAACAGAAAGAGTAAATTCATGAGTTTTGCAGAAGAGTATTAGTACTGTATAGCAGGGGGTTTCATATTGGGGATCATATTTATCGAGTACATGTGATACAGAATTGACGATGAGGAACACATGGCATTTATAACAGTGTGTGTGTGTGTGAGAGAGAGAGAGAGAGAGAGAGAGAGAAAGAAAGAAAGAGAGAGATGGTGAGAATTAATTATTGAATGAATGTGTAATACTGTTCTTTTACATCTGAGGGGACGTTCATTACTTATGATGGAGGAGGGGACACATTACTTGGGAAGGGTTTATACAAAAGTTCATTTTGATGATGATAGACGAAACACATTCACTTTTCAGTTGTTGAATGACGACACAAAGACAAACAGTTGCAAAAATCGATGGTGATTCTTTATTTCATTTGACCAGTCGAAATGATGATGACGTCAGGAATTCAAATTTGTTCTACATGGTTAAACTTCTACCCCTTCGCCTCTAAGGGGACCCTCCTCTGACCATGTCAGCTCTTATTGACCGACTCTGCTGACTGTTCTAACTTGATGGCTCGACTCCTTGATCTGACAAAAAACTAGCTCCTATATTGAGAATTCCCTTTTTTGCTATGACGTCAGATGTGTGGTTCCAAAACGTGACCAACTCACGTGGCTAAACACACGTTCCAAACAGACTTTCGACAACAAAGAATTCTCAACTAACCTATTTTCAACCTATTTTTTTTACAATATATTTTTTAATTTGTATTGTTCATTATTTTTAGCTGACATTTTTGAATTAGTTTTCATAAAAGACGAACAATCAAATTCTATTTACAATACAAACAATATCGAACTATTTTATATAGGATTTAACAATAGCTAAATTCTAACATTCCACTTTCTAAATCTATTTCTGAACCTTGCTTACAAGGTTCGAGTCTCGGCTTATCCTAATCTCATTTTCCACTGATGTTCTTCTTATTTACAGGAAAAGGGGACAGCCCCTTTTCCTGTAGCATTAGTGTGCATTTGTTTTCTTATAAAATCGTCACATCTGTTAATTAAGAAATGTGGCAAAAAGATGAAAAATTTCATAAAAATCATGGCCATTGTTATATTTCCTGATTTCCGGTAAGATGAAATTGCCCACTGATATTAGAAAGCACTTTCCATTGATTCTGGTTTTTGATACATAATTAAGTTAATTTAAACATAACTGTGACCCTAACCCTAACCTGACCCTAACCCTAACCTGACCCTAACCCTAACCTGACCACACATAAACATTTTCAAGCGTTCGCATGCCCTTCCTTTTTTCCGTCTATCATCCTTCTGGACATATGTTAGAAAATTCAATTTCAGACCTTTTCAGTTGTCCAAAGAGTTTTATTAATTTGCTATAAATTACTAGTGTGACTGATGTTAGAATTTTGATCTAATGAAATTCTTTAATTGGGATTTGATCTGTGAGTCTGCTAGCTGTTATGAATCACATCAGATGTTTTTGAAATGTTTCTAGTTTTAGAAACAATGAAGTCGTTCAATTCATGCACTCCAGGTCATAAAGTACAACTGGGATTATGTAAAACTTATAAATTCTAGCTTTAATGCAATACGCTACTCTTCCCCAAGTCAATAATTCTTTGTTTTTATCAAAGACTACCTATACTAGCTTTATTCTGTGTTTAACAGAATCTGATGCATATTAGTGGACAATATTTTGTGCTTAATATGTACCAAATATTGTACTTGTTAAATACTCTAGAAAATTATTCACCATCCACCATATTCTTCGGACCTCGCACCAACAGATTAAAAATAATTTGAATGGTTTGAGACTTGCATCAAAGAAGTTGAAAATGAGATTTTTGAACACACAAAAATGAAGCTAATGTACGAATAGGCACAAGTATATATCAGTATCCAAAAACACAAAGAAAAACACATACCTACACCGCTATATGTATATATCTATATCAATTTCTCTCTCTCTCTCTCTCTCTCTCTCTCTCTCTCTCGAATATATATATATATATATATATATATGTATATATATATATATATAATAGAAAAATGCGAGTATGAAAGTAATATGGTTAAGCTTAAACATGGAAAAGTAAAGGACTAGTTGTTAAAAAAAAAGAAAAAGACAAGTTATTCTAGTAAAAAATATAATAAATTTATAACTTAAAATAATGCATCATTAAGAATTGATTATATTATGTTATAAATTGAATTAAAAAAAATTATACTTTATCCATTACATGGTTCTTAAAACAAAAACATCCATGACATGGTTCTTAAAACATAAACACAAAAATGTCTCAAAAATTAATTCATATGTGATTCTCCTTCAATTTCTCCTACAAACTCAATGCGGAACTGTAAGTTTCTGAGGAATGCTGGTTGAGAAAGGCTTGTCTAACTGCAAACATTCTGCTGTTAAATTATTCAATCATGCGGTATTTTATTGCTTTCAACATAACGTCTGTTACTCAGACGGCCAATCGTTAAAGACAAATGCGTAGAACTTGCTTTCAATGTTTCAGGCGTGTGCATGTGTTTGTGTGTTTGTGTATATATATGCGTGCGCCCGCGCGTTTGTGTGTGTGTGTGTGTACGCGTGATTGTATATGCATGCATGTGTCTGAGTATGTGGTTGTGTGTATGTGTCTGTGTATATATGCGCACCTGTGTGTGCGTGTGTGTATTCTATTGGTGTTAGGCGATAACACGTCATAGGATCCTCATCCAATCACAGGTCAGATATCTCTCTCCTTCCTTTTCTCCATCCTACTCTCTCTTTCTCTGTTCCTTTGAGAATGACCAGAGTTTCTGACATTGTCCGTTTTACAACTCATTCATTGATAAAAAATCACGAGCCGGTGTGGGTAAGAGTCGAAGGGGATAAGTTGACTGATATTGATTTGCTTACATCCTCATCTTCTGTCCGTAAGCAGACGAACAATAAAAACATTAATTACCTTGTATTATTTGGAATTCTGGGAAATATTTTGTAAATGCTAAAAGCTGTATTATCGAGTCAGCGCAAAAGTTTTTTGTTGATTTAAAAATTTCATCTTGCAAACGAAAAACTGTGTTTTTAAAAACCCTAATTCATAACAATAACGACCTCAACTCTATAACTTGATTCCATTTGTTAAGGAGCTTATAAATACCTCGCTTGTAAAATTCGTTAGGTTTTGATGTGAAATATGAATCTAACTCATGTTCAATCCCCCATCGTGATGTTAACCTAAGGCCATATCAAAGGGAGAAAACAAAGGCTGGGAGGGTAGATCTTCTACGATTACACAGCCATTTTAGAAATTGTCTAGATTCTGTTGATTTTGGATCCGGGTGAAGAATTATCCGGTTGAGTTACAACTTCTTTTAATGCTAAGGATTTTAACTTGTTACAAATATCTTAATTGTAACCGTAGCTTTTTTCTTCTTCCTTTTGTCGCATGTGTGTAAATATATTGCATGTGTGTAAATATATTGCATGTGTGTAAATATACTGCAACCTGAATGACGCAACAGTATCAGGAGAGTTCTGTTGTCCGGAAGATGACTCAATCTCTGCGGAAAGATGGAAAGCAGAAATGTTAATTTTTCTCGTGAATCATCGCAGCAATATGCGCCGAACAAACAAGAACGGATCATGCGAAAAGATAAAAACGTTAGATGCAAAAATTGTTTGGAAAAAATCATTTTGATGGAACTTACCTCGGTCAAGAATAGAACAAAATAAAATATCCGACTCCTAGCATTTTTATGGGTGATTCCGACTCCTTCCAAAACTTCAGACTTCCTCTTTGTTTGCAATTATAATTCATAAAAACCTGGCCAGAGATAGGCTGATTTGAAAGTCAATTTCTAAAAGCCGTAAAACACATGCCAACATGTAAAAATGACCATTAAAACAAATATGATGATAATTACATATTTGATGAAGACACATTCAATGTGTGTTTCGTCCATTGAAGCACGTTAGGGACAACCATTGTAATCAACTGTAATATGTCCATGTATGAATGAATGAGTAATGAGTGTCGTGTTTATATTGTCTCCTTAGGAAACCTGCTGCCATCATTTTTAAGGATGCTGAATGAAAGATGAAGAAACTACACCTGCCTTATGTCCTCATTCTAGAGAAGTAATAGCAGATAGCTAATCTAGACAGCTGTTTTGTTGTATCACAGTCTTTCCGTGTTGCTAGACATACCAGGTGCTATTTACACTGACGTAAAATTGAATATTATAAGATATATTAAAATATTTAGCACTTCTTCCTCTACTAATTAAGTAGATACTTCCACCAATAACCTCCACGAATCGAACACACTCTAAATATTTTTTTTACCTTATTTAACAAAATAATTTAATTTATACCCACCCCACGCAGAACCTGTAGTAGTATTTTCTAGTACGAATTTTAGGAGCCTAAAACCTATTTTTAGTTGTTAATATCACTATTTATTACTAATTATTATTACTATATATTAACGTATTAATGTTTTTACTTATTATTTGTATATATTATCTATTGTCTATAATTAATGGTTCCCATATCGTATCAAATTGTATACTACGTCTACTTAGTAATTAGTTATTCCCCAGCTGTTGCTTTCAGTCGTCTTACTCCCCACCGTTCCTCTCTGTCTATAATTTTTACTTCGTCCCATAATGGTAGATGGTTTCCCTTTTCATTCCAGATATGGTCAGCTATACCTGACTTTTCAGTCTCTCCACGTACTATGGCTTTTCGATGTTCTTCTAACCGTACTTTCAATGGACGATACGTTTCACCTTTGTATAGTTTTCAATATTTACATGGAATTTCATATTTATTGTTGCCCAGCATATGTGCAGCTTGTTTGAGTTGTTTTGCCCTCTACTGTTCTTCTCTGTTTATAATTTCTACTCCGTCCCATAATGGTAGATGGTTTCCCTTTTCATTCCAGATATGGGCAGCTATATCTGACTTTTCAGTCTCTCTCACGTACTACGGCTTTTTGATGGTCTAAACGTACTTTCAGATGACGACACGTTTCACCTTTAAACTTATTTTATATTTAGTTGTAAATATCACTGTTTATTAATAATCATTGCTATATATTAACGTGTATACTTATATATTTTATCTATTGTTTTGTAATTAATGATTCCAATATCGTGTTAAATTTTAACTAGGTCTAATTAGTAACTGGTTATTCCCGAGCATATATGCTTTTTCTTTCAGTTGTCTTACCCTCCACTGTTCTCCGTCTACAATTTCTACTTCGTCCCATAATGGTAAATCGTTTCCCTTTTCCTTCCAGATATGGTCAGCTATACCTGACTTTTCAATCTCTCCACGTACTACGGCTTTTCGATATTCTTCCAACCATACTTTTAGTGGACGACACATCTCACCTTTGTATAGTTTTCCACATTTACATGGGATTTCATATACACAGTTCTTAGTCATGATTTTTTTTTTCTGTAAACTATAAAGCAATTGAAAAGCCAAAGCAAATTTGATAAAACAGCCATTATAAAATGATTAAAACAAATCGTTGGAACATTTTCAGGCGCTTATTTAGATTTACTCATAAAAAAGAAACAGGTAAATTAATTAAAGAAAGTTTTTGTGCAATTCTAATGTTTTAATATTGAAGAAAAATTGGAATGAACACCCATTTTCATGACAAATAAAAATACTATCTTTTTTGAACAATCAACAATCTGAATATTGGAAAACTTTAAAAGAATCGGATATTTTTGAATCCTAGCAATCAGATTCATAGTTTGACCTTAGACCTTCTGACTCTGCAACCCTGATGGCAAATGCAATCGCTACAAAACTTGTTCTTTTAGCAATTCTCTTAAGGGTCTTAAACGAAAATACGTTTCAGCCGAGGCTTCATAGCATAGAGGTAATACATTCGATCACAAACTGTGTTGTTACGGGATCGAATCTAAGCATAGTCAGTCACTTATCAATTCAGGTAACTTTATTCTGTAGTAGAGCTGACGTTTATTAAATGAAGCTGCCTTCAGTCTCAATCACCGCCTCGATATGGGTTCAAAACTGGAAGCATGTCTTTTCCAAAAGCGCCAGCGGGTGCTCAGCGAATACTCAACGGATGGCGATGATCAAGCTGACTTTGGTGTTGTGGGAGGTCATGTTGGTGATGTTCTTGACGTATGACCAAACGAAGTAGTCCAGCGGGTTCGGGTCGGTGGAGGAGAGGGCAGTGAGAGAAGGGGATTGTTAGAGAGCATCAGTTGTACAGCACCGCATCTCCGATCTAGCTCATTGAACATTGTGTCACTTTCAGACATAATAAAAGACTCTTATCGTTCTTGAGAGTTGATTTAGTAGATGGTTTTCCATACACCAATTAAGTGATGCGAGCGCCCTCTAACGATGTGTTTGAAAGTTAAGCTAATGTGTTATGCTCAATTACCAACTTGGTTTTTTTTTTTAATGTTTTCGTTTTGTTGTTTTTGTTGTTGTTGTTTTTGGTGGGGGGATTTGTCTTTTGTTTTTTTTACTGGAAACATAGGTAAAATGAAAAATATAAATTGTTTATAAGTAGAGCTGAGACCTTTTACGGCAGAACGTTTTATATCACAATTTTATATCACAATAAATTTATCTTGTAATCATATTCATCCTTTTCATTCGCATCTTCCATTCCCCACTCGTCTCTGATGCAACGTTTTTTCCTTTTTTGTAACCATTTTTAAAACTAAGAATCTAAAGAAAAGAAAAGAAAAATAACAAACGAAAGAAACAAAATAAAAACAAACAACAAAAAAACAAACAAAAATAAACAAAAAACAACGAAAAAACAAACAACAAAAAAAAAAAAACAAACGGAAAAACAAACAACGAAAAATAAAAGACAAATAAACAAAAACAAGCAAACCAAAAAAACAAACAACGAAAAACAAACAACGAAAAACACACAACGAAAAAAACCCCCAAAACAAACAACCAAACAAACAATACAAAACAAACAAAACAAAACAAACAAACAAGCAACAAATATTTTTTTTCCTGGAAATAAAATATTTCCTTCTCTATAAATATATTACAATGCTTTTTTTTTTTTAAATTCCACTTCATCCACTGGGGATTGAACTCGGTTCTCCAGTTAATTAGTCTGTGCGTTAAGCTTGCCAATCATAACATCTTCTCTTTTTGAACAGATTATCCTGACAAATCGTCGCCAAATAATTTGCAAAAACTTCCAAGATGAGAATCCGCTTCTCACAATTTTGGAAACATCCTCACGTTTCTGCGTCGAAAGATTTTTCGTTTCACTTTTTTTTTTGGTTTCAATAAATCTTGATACGAAAAAACAGAATAAAACAAGAAACAAAAAGAAAAATATGTTTTTCACTCCCGACGCAAGAACCAAATACATCCCAAAGGCTAGTGTCCTCACCTCTAGGGGGGAGGTTAAGTGTACCTTTTTTCTTGACGAGATACAAAAAAAAAAATCTTCGAAATCTAGTGGTTGAGGACCATTATGTATCTATACTTCCTCTTTCTCACAAGCGACCCCTTGCGAGTCTCTGCTCTATTGCCAATTTCATGATAGACTGAGTTTCAATCTATGCACTTTCCTGTAAAACATTCGAAAAACAACAAAAAAACAAAACAAAAAACAAAGCAAAAAAACAAAAACCCTCGTCTAGCTACAACCACTATCAATACTTCCCCCATTCTCTATCTGTGCCTAAAACTAAACTCAAATCCCATTAGCAAAGTTCCCCAGAACTGTCCGTCTGTGGATCACAATACCCTGTAGTTGCTTCCCAGCTGGCTATAACAGTTGTTTTCAAGTCTAATATAGGTAACATAATAGGGATGCGACATCTAACGATAATTATATTAGGAGGGAAATGAATTATTGAGGCTTTTGGGGGGAACGAAATTGATCTTTGCGATATAGGAGGATTATATAATGCAGGTAGGTGTATAGAATATCTGTTATAGCTTAAAGACTTGATCTTATTTTCTTTCTTTAACTCCCCCATATATATATATATATATATATATATATATATATATATATATATAGATGTATATATATATGTATATATGTATATATATATGTATATGCATATGTATATATACATATGTATATATATATATATATATGTATATATATATGTATATATATATATGTATATATATATGTATATATATATATGTATATATATATATATGTATATATATATATGTATATATATATATATGTATATATATATATGTATATATATATATATATATATATATATATATATATATATATATATATATATATATATATATATATATATACTTATTTATTGTTAAATAAACATGTTTACATCCCGCTGCTACAAACAGCCATTTGTTTCAATCAAACAACAGATATCATCAGATTTGTAGCAGCGGGATGTAAACATGTTTATTTAACAATAAATAAGTATTATTAGCTCTTTTTATTGAGCACTATCTAACAACCTCGTTGAATTCATTAGTTTATTACTTTTGAATAACAAAAACCCGAGTATATACATATATATATATGTGTGTGTGTTAACATGTCTGTCTGTCTGTGTACATTTTCATACACAATAACTCTGTCAATTTTAAGTCTAAAGACTCGAAATTTGATATACAGGGTACTGAGATTTGGGGAAATCTTTATAATTCGTATTCGGCCAGAGATTTGGCTGTTAAGGGGTCAAAGTTCAACGATTTAACCTTTGAGAACTCTACAAACTCCTCAAACAATTTTGGATCTAAACATTTGAAATTTTAGATATAGGTTTCTTGGACATGGATCTAACTTAATAACTTGATTTGAGCCTAAAACAATAAATTTTAAGGGGTCATAATAGGGGTCAAAGTTTTAAAAAAAAATTGACCTCTGCGATCTCTACCAAATTACTCAGACACTTTCTGGTCTAAACATTTGAAATTTTGCATAAAGGATATTCAGAGATAGGGCAAGATTTTTAATCGGTTTGGGTCGAAAATTTTAGCTACCAATATATAAATGTAAGCATGTATGTTTGCATGTCTCCCTAAAACTTTCGACAGAGGCAACGGATTTTCACAAGATCAGTATTTGTTTTGAAGCTCGACCCTTCAGACGACAAATACCGAAAAATTTGCTAAAAACATTAATTTCTTCACCCTAAACTGGGCACTTTTCTACAGGGAGGGTTCGCTTTTTTCGCATATATTTTCGAAAGTCATCCCCTCTTTTCGATTGTCTAGTCTTAATTTAAACCTACATCACTTCCGGTTTGGCGGTGGTCGTAAAAGCAAATATGTCAAGTTTTTCCCCGTTCTTTTCCTCCTTCGCCGTACGGGTTCGAGCCTGCCTTCCTACTACCACTTTTTTTTTTTTTTTACTCAACACACACCTCCAAATGTGCCGGGCTGAAATGCTAGTATATATATATATATATATATATATATATATATATATATATATATATATATATATATATATATATATATATATATATCTTGCATATCTCTCTTTCTCTCTTGTATTTCTCTTCTCTCTCTCCCTCATGTATCTTTTCTTGTATACTTTTCTCTCTTGTATCACTCTCTCATCTCTCTTATTGTCCTCTCTCTCTCTCTCTCTCTCTCTCTCTCTCTCTCTCTCTCTCTCTCTCATTCTCTCTCTCATTCCTTCACTTCATTTTTAAATTGATCCCAAGATAACTAAAATGGATTAATCTTTTTCAATCAATATTTTTCATCCAATAAAATAAAAGTGCAACAAACAGCGGATCTCTAGGTGTATCAGAATTTTGGGGGAAATTTTGACACCCCTAACACAAAACTGCGAATAAAATATTAAAAAAAACCTCGTAATTAGTCTTTTAAAAGTGGGTTCTTTATTTTTTTATGGAATATACTTCCAAAATAAACTATTAAAGTTATTTAAAAAATAATAGAAATATTATTTTTAATTTAAAAAAAAAAAAAACAGTGTTTACAAAGTGCCGGCGTGCCTTCATGCAGCCATTTTTTTTATGTAATGAAATCAATTGAATTTTATTAGTTAATTTTTTTTTCAATTTTTAAAGTTTAAAAATCTATCAAAATTTTTCTATTGGTTAAATTCTTACGAAATTTTCAGGGTCAATGTGAAATTTTATGCTCTTTCGAATAAACCGAATATAATATTTTAGACAAAAGTTTGTTTTAAAATTCACCCCCCACTATTTTGAAATGTCTATTAAAATTTTAATAATTAATTTACTCACCAAAGTTTTATATATCACAAATTGAAAATAAAAGATCAATAAATAATATACTGTACATTAAAACAAAAAAAAATTTTTTTTTTTAAATTTACCTGTAAAGTCCAAAGTGTAAAACCTTTTTTTTAAAAAACCACGTTGATTTTTTTTTACTTGGAAACCTATGTTCTGCTTATATTGTCCAATAAGTAATGGACAATGACGACAATTTTTTCTATTTCATTCAATGTTTTCTTTTTTTAGATATTAAAAAAAAATTCACTCGATAAAGAAGAATGAAAATATAATAAATCAAAAATTTATGTATTTCTTTGAGAAAAGAAAAAAAATTCCTTGAGTGTTTTTTCTTTAAAGGCAAAATCTTATAAGTAAAATTTGACTATTTTTAAACTATTTTTGAACACATATTTCTTCTGGTAAAAGGCTAGATGACTAACGCGAACGTGTGGTTTTTACTGCCTTCTGTCCATCCGTAAATTTAAACAACAACAAACGGCGACTTTTTCGCTAAAGATGTAAAAATGGTTGTGTCATGGCGCTTTTTTCAAACAGTCGTTTCAAAAATTCTTTTATTTAAAAAATAAATGGAATTTAAAATATAAATGTGGATAAATTCTGAACAATGCAGAATGGAACTAATCATTCAATAGTGTTTTTATAGGTAAGTGATTTTTTCGAATTTATATCGATTTTTTATAACCAATGTAAGTAAAATTCCGTTGATTTTCTTCAAATCTTTTTTAAAGAAAACCGATTAAAAAAAAAAACAAAGCAAATATTGCATAATTTGCAATTAAACCTGTTATTTTTTTTTAAATTGGTCTTTGCTCCTTTAATTGAAAAAAATTAGGGTTTGAATTACATTTTTCAAGTAGTTATAAGCTTGTAAAAATAGGAGGTCGAATTATTCAATTTTTTTCCACACATTCTTAAGACCGGTTTCTGACTCTGTTAGCGGATCTCAGTGTGGCATATCACACACCAATAAGTCGCATTTATCCTGCCTCCATCTTGTTTTTTTTCTTCATTCTTAAAATCTATTCAAAATTCAATCAAACTCATGAATTTTAATTTATATGTCTGGAATAAATGATCGCACAAAAGCGAGTTGAATTATATTTTGAATCAAATGGAAAATTCGGCTAAAAATCAATAAATCCATAAATATTAAGAAATCCCCGATATCCAATCACATTTACGAGCTTTATATACACTGTTAGAAATTATTTGGAAGGTTATTTCTAACTTGTGTAGTAAAGGTAAAAACACTTTTGTTTAAGAACAATACTCTTTTTTTAGATAAACGTAGTGACAAACTAAACAAACCTGATAGGTCCTGAACTGTCATCTAAGCTTCAGCCTCTGTCCCATCGACGAAATGTAGCATCACTCTGCCTGTTCTACAAGTACTTTAATGGTGAATGCTCCGATGAACTGCAAGCACTTGTACGCCCTCGACGTAAATACCCCGACAAACCCGACAAGCAGCAAAATCCCACCCCTTCACAGTTGAGATCCCTACATGTAAGAGAGCCTTCTACTTCAGTAGTTTTTTTTTCCCAGAACCACTAGACTTTGGAATTCCCTTCTGGGTTCCTGCTTCTCAACTGTACTGATATGCAGAAGTTCAAGTGTAACGTGAACCGATATCTTGCTGCCCAACTCCCTACATAGTGTTACAAGAAAAGGTCCCCTTTTCTTGTAAGTAAGAAAAACATTAGATAAGTAAAAATGAGATTAGATAGACCGAGATTCGAACCTGGTAAGCAAGGTTCGTAAATAGATTCAGGAAGGAATTCGCATTGTTCAATTTAATATAAAGTAGTAGATATGTTTGAGCAAAAGGAATTTTGATTGTTCAATTCTTTTTATGAAAACTGATTAATTATTAAAATAAAAAGTTAGAAGAACGAACAATAGCAAATTTAAATATGTTGAAAAATAAGTTAGGTCGAAAAATAGGTTAGAAGAATTCTTTGTCTGCAGAAATGGTTTGAACATGTGCAAACTATGCATGTTTAAGCCACGTGAGTTCAGGCCACATGGGTCGAGCACGTTCTTGGACATGTGCATGACGTCATAGCAGAAAATGAATTCTCAATATAGTTTGCTAGTTTTAGGAGATTAGAGAGAGTTAGAGAGTTGGGCAGACGGGAGACAGAGCTGAAATTGGTCAGAAGAGGGTTCCCCTTTGGAAGCGAAGGGTTAGAAAGTTTAATCATTTAGTCGACTTTTGAATTCCTGGATGTCATCATAATTGCAACCGACCGAATGTAATAAAAAAAAAACAAAACAAAAAAACAAAAGCAATTATTGCATTCAATCAAATATATATTACAATTCCAAATATAACAAAGAGATACTTTGTCGGATTCTTGTGTGATTTCCAAAAACCAATTGTTCTGGAAGGGATGTTCCTTATAAGAAAGTCTTTAGTAGAGGTGAGGTGCTCTTCTTCCTCCTTTTTTGGTTAATCAAAGTTAACATTCTCCAATATTTGAGAGTTCCTTCTTCTGAAAGCTCTTTCGTGGCCGTTTATTTAGAACCTCTCCTCTTCAGTAAAGTGCACAAAAAAAGCATAAATTACAATAAATCCACATATGCAAATTGCCAAATATCTTATTCAGAATATTTCCAACATCACATGTGAAGACCATATATGTATATTCTTTTATGCCGAATGCTTCAATTATGCAGGTTGGATGGAAAGCAAAAATGTCTCCCAACGAAGTTGAAATGCATTTTTATCTGTTGCACCAGAGATCATTATGCAAGAATTCTTGCTGCAATGGATAAAATATATAAGTAATATTATAGCATGTGTTCTTAAGAACTGTGTGATATATTCCTGCTTCCTTTTTTCCAGCTCATTTGACTCGTTGGTCTAGTGGTCTTCATCAATTCGTTGTTCTGATATATTCTTATTCCATTAGCTTTTTTCCAAAAACTACAATCGTGTGGAACTCTCTTCCCACCGACTTTTTTCCTCCTACATACAGCCTTCGTATTTTCAAGACTAAGGTTAATAGACATCTCCTGCCTTTGCGATAATCATCTTTCAATCTCGATGTCTCATTACCTCAAGTGGCTTCATATCTTGTCTTTAGTGAGTTGTATAAATAATTTTTAAAGAAAGCATTGTTATAATCATTTCTAAGTAATAGACTTCTAAAAGTTGAAGGTTCAATCCTCAGTGCAGGCGATACAAAGAACAATCACTAATTACTTCAGATTTCTACCTGGTTATCATAACTGGATTAAATAAGATCACCTTTTTCACCTTCCCCTGCCCCTGGTGGTTGTCGTTTGGGGCACTACAGATGACTTGTTAACCAGTTCTCTCCATTCTTCCCTGTCTTCCACACGTCTGACCACCTCTCTCAGCTTCAATCCTGTTCATTCTGTGATGTTGTCTTCCCATCTCTTCCTCTCTTTCTTCCTCCTCTGACTGTTCCCTGGAGCACTGTCTTGGCAAGCCTCTCTCCTCTTGTTGCATGGCCGAACCATTTTAGTTTGCGCCTCCTGATTGTGATGAGGAGATCTTCACAAAGACCAATTGCTTGCCTTGTTCTGTTCTTGACTTTCTCATTGGTTATGTGGTTTTTGCAAGAGATGCCAAGCAGTCTTCTGAAGCATCTCATTTCCGAGGCTTCAATCCGCTTCTCTAATTCTGCTGTAAAAGTCTATGCATACAGGAAAACTGAGTGAACAAGGGAGCACATGAGTCTTATCTTTGAGCTGTGCTTGATTGCCTTGTCCTTCCAAATGATGTTCAACTTGGTCAGTGTTGCGACTGACATTGCAATTATGGTTAATACTTCAGGTTTGGACCCCTCTGAAACTATTGCTCCAAGGTATTTAATATTCTTCACAGTTTTAAGCTTTTCTCCGTTGGCAGTGATGATGTCAGTTTGGATTCCATTGTCATTATTTGTCATTAGTTTTGTTTTGTTTGCACTGATTTCCATGCCGTGAGCTGTGAAGGATCTGTCTAGTTGCCTGACCAGATGCGCCTGGAAAAGGGTCAATAGTTACATCATCCGACCCTTTGTGAAAATTAATATCGAAGATGAGAAATAGAAGTCTGAATGCTTCAAATGATATCCCCCCCCCACGGGATTAAGCTGATTTCTTTTCAGTTTGGATCCCTTTTCATTTCTTTGTCTATTAATCATGAAGATCCAATTCAGTTGTGGATTAATCTCTATCCATATTTCCTCTCTTTCTCTCTATTTCACTCCCCTCTCTCTCTCCCTTCCCATCTTTATTTCCTTATCTCTCCCTCTTTTCCTCCACTCTCCCTTTCTCTCATTCTTCTTTCTTCTCTCTCTTTCCTTCTTCCTCCCTCTCTCTTACTTTCTATCTCCCTCCTTCTCCCACTCTCCTTTCTTCTTTCTCCCTATATCTCTCTTTCTGTTTCTCCTTCTCTCTTTCTCCCACTCTTCCTTCCTCTTTCTCTCTCTTTATCCCTCTACTTTCTCCTCCTCCTCTCTTTCTCTCCCTCGTTTCTAGCTTTTTCTGTTCCAACAGTCACTTTCCGATCCATGAATTGACGCATCAATCAGTTTTTCATCCCCGTTGTATTGCATCTATCAATGTCGACAGCGTATTAATAAGCCTCGCTCTACTTGTTAAACAATTGCGATGCCCCCCCCTCTCCTTATATGGGATCCATGTAATTTTAGATGTGTCTACACATCTACATATGACGCTCTGTCTGTTAGTTTCTCATTCTTAACATTGCTAAACACGCGTATTAAATGCAAACATCAAACTTTAGATACATCCAAGTATTTCTGTAAGACGTTCTGACTGTCGGTCTGTTGTGCAGAAGTTTACAAACATTTTCGCCATTAAGCATTCACATCAAAATGAACGCATCTTAAGAATATTCTTTCTCGTTTCCTGAAAGTAAAAGAAAAAAACTTTTCTTCAATACAAAACGATGTATGACAGAGATTATTAAAAATCAAATGTTTACATTAAACCTTCTTATCTGTGGAATATATAGCTAAATTAACAATTTCTTTGCTGTAAAAACTTCCAACTCGACAACTTGACATCTCGACACTCATTCAAATTAACTTGCACACGACTACGTACGTAGCACGCCTTCTTCCAACTCGACACTCTTTCAAATTAACTTGCACACGACTACGTACGTAGCACGCCTTCTTCCAACTCGTTCCTTGTTCGCTTTACGCCCGTTTTTATTCACCTATTTCGTTTGCATAGAAATGGCGACAATCTGCGTCGTTCACGTAACCATCAACCATAAAACTAACCGGGTGTCGTCGCCATTTCATCCTTTCTTTCTGTCCCTCTTTTTTTTTTTTGCTTCACGGCCGACCCTTTGAAGCACGCACACATGCCAGCCAATTTTAAGTTCAATGTTAACAAATTCTTGTGGCGTCGCTCACTTGATCAAATTTTGTTTATTTAAACTATCGTTTACAATCCTCTCAAAGCTGTTCACTGCCAAAGCCCATTAACTTATATCCTTGTGTGACTTTGAGATTTGATAAGCAGTAATTCAATTCAGTATAAAATGAAGAAAAAATATGTATATTTTCAAGTCTTTTGTCTGTTATGGCCAGTCCCCAGAAAGACTTGTTATTTTTGTAATTCTTGTAAAAAACTTTTTTCTCCTGTGATGTAGTGTTTCTTATACACAACAGAGATTCTTGATTTTGTTTGATTTGGTAACAATCTTCGCTGGGGATCATGCTGATGGTCTGTTAGGATTAGCTGGTATCCTATAAACCTGTAAAAACTGTTGTAATGCCGTTTCTGTAGGTGTGCCGCATGTTTTCTGAGGGCTCGTTTTTAACGTATCGACGAAGCGATCCATCATCCCATTAGATGAAGGGGGAGGGAGGTTCTGAGGATCTGTGACATAATTAATTTGGAACGTCTCAGAGAACTTGTTGAAATCCGTGGACGTATATTACGTCCTGTTGTCACTTACTAGGCAGTCGACAACTATAAATCGGGCAAATAGTTCATAGAATAAAATGCGAAACTTGTAGTGGGTACTTTTGCGTCTGAACACTTCTGACTTTTTTTGTGTAGCTGTCTAACACCATTAAATAATACGAAATGTCCAGTAGCCTTGCGAAATCTACATAAATTCGAGATCATAGTTGGTCTGTTTTTTTTGTTATGGCATAAACATGATTGGAGGGGGTGCTTTTGCCGTCAAAGCACAACCCTTGCATGATTCGACCATGTTTTTGACCATCCATCTTTGGCCAATATACGTAACTACACATGAGATTCGTTTGGAATTACTGAGTCTTTGAGAGGCTCATTTTGTCTTGGAACTAATCTTGAACGTCTGCCCGCACGTGCGATCTGCTTGGAGGAGAGGTACTCTAACTTGAAATTGTAATTCAACAAAAACTGTGTCACACCTCAGTCGCTGTTGCCAAGGTCGCTGAAAAAATGGTGGGATCCTTCTACCGCTCCAGAAGATATCTCACTATTGATGCAATTCTCTATCTATATAAAAGCCAAGTACGTCCAAGGATGGAATACTGTTGTCGTATCTGGGCAGGAGCTGCTAAAAACAGCCTATCCTGCCTTGACAGAGTACAAAATAGACTTCGTGGCTTAGTGGGGGATGCTCTTTTCTCTACCCTGCAACCTCTCTCCCACAGAAGAGACGTTGCGAGCCTATCCTTGTTTTATCGTTATTTCCATGGCAGGTGCTCGTCTGAACTCCAATCTCTGGTCCCCCCTCGCCAATCTTTCACGAAAAATACCCGTCTAGCCGAATCCACTGTGAAAAATTTCCCCCACTCTTTATCTGTGCCTAAATAAAAACGTGGATTCCATGAACAAAGCTTCTTTCTTAGAACTGCACGCCTGTGGAACTCTGTTCCGTCTGCCTGCTTCCCACCGGACTACAACTTGGATGTCTTCAAGTCCAATGTTAACAAATTCCTAATGAACCGCCCCCTTAAGTAAACACTTCATCAAATCTCCACACTAACGTAATGTACTTGCAATAACCCTTATCTCTGAGTGGCTTCCGGGCCTTGATAAGTGGTGATCACTGTATATAAAAAAAAAGTCTGTTTGCTGTGTAAACGAGTGACCCTTTCTTCGACCTAAAAATGGTCGGTCTGCAGCATAAAGAATCGTTCATATAGATATCGGTGAAATTTTGTAACTGCTAAGATAATAACAATAGCTTCTTTCCTGATTTATGAATAGTGCTTTTCTGCCGGGGATAGAGATCTTGATTCGTGTGCAATCGGTTTCTTACTTCCATTCGGCATTTTATGTGAGACACAATATCCTATTTTATGAGTTCGCATCGCAATTATGTCTAGTTTGGGATCATAAGGCGTAAAAAATAAATCTGAAATTTTTTAAAATTATTTTTTTTTGCAGAATGCTGCCTGGCATTAAGGTGTCCATTTCCACTCTTTGTCCTTTTTTTGTAACTCGTTTGATGGAGCGTGCATATTGGGAATGCATGTCTGGTAATAGTTCGCAAATTCCCATCCCCCAACTTTGTAATTCGCAAATCCCCTCCCCCCAAATCTTTGTAATTCAGTAATATTTTTGGAATCAACATGTCCTCTACAACTATATCCCTTATCGGGCCCAGTTTTGTGCCGTTTTTGTCTATGATGTGTTCTAAATATCAATGTTATAAAAGATAAAATTACCCTTTTTTTTTTTTAATGCATTCTCCCATATTTAAGAAAATTCTTGCCATTCGGCCAGACGTCATTTTTGAAAAAAAAAAAATTTTCATCGTAAATCGTGCAGATTAAATTTTTTAATGTTTTAGATGCATCCAGACATTTCTAGAAGAGGCTCTGTCCATTCGTTTTGTCTGTCATGCTAAAATGTAAAATTTCAGTTTGTCATGGTTCAATTAAAAATAACATTTTCGTTTGTCTGTCACGTTTTAACTTAAAACAACATTTTTATCGTAGATACAAATATTGATTGGGCACATCTTCAAAATATCGTTTTTTTTTTTCAATCTAAATAATTTGATAATCGATTTATCGACAACTTGAAAGCAAAATCGCGGATAACAAAAAAATCTAATTATTACAATGTCGCCATTAAAAATGGAGATGAGCAGCGTGAAAATGATTCGCTTTGCAAAAGTCGACTGTGACGTCTACACTTCTTAGTTGTTGCTTCACGTTGCGTGAGTTGATTTTTTTTTTTGTCTTCCATCTCGATGATTGGTCACTGCAGGCCATTCTGAAATATGCATTAGATCAGCTATTAGTCCCTGGACATTACGCCATCAAAAGACACCTTACAGAATGATGTATGTGGTCAGTCCATATTAGTCATTTCACCTCTGATAGTAACTCACTCGTGACCAATTAAGCCTTGGTGAAAGCCTAGTGAATAGAACGACTGACCAAAGGCGGTGTATACGCTTGAATTCTTTTGAAAGTCGAAAGAATTGATTAAAATTCATGATTCTAATGATTCACTTTTAAAAGACAGATCGAATTGCATCAAATAATAGCGTTTCTCAACCGGGGTCCGCATGGATCCTTACAATTAATGTAACATTTTTCATTCAAAATAAAGAATTGATATAATTTCTTAACGTGCAAATCCTCACCTTATATCCGGGATTATTAAAATGTTCTTGCTCAAGAGGTCATTCTCCCAGACATTTCGTTCTTCCTTTTGGGAAACAAAGTCTGTAGGTTTTTTTTTTGTTTTTTTTTACTACTAATTTGGACCATGCCGAGGAAAAAATTAACAAGATGTTGATTTATATTACATTTAAACTTCTGCATATCAGTACAGTCAGGGCATCAGATAGTAGGAAAGAAAATTCCAAAATCTGGCTGTTTGAGAGAAGAAACTATTAGAGTAGAAAGCTTTCTGGCATTTCGGGACCTCAACAGTGAAGGGCTGTGATTTTGTTGCTAAGCGGATTTTTTTTACATGGTGGTCATCACTTATCAAGGCCCAGGAGCCACTCGTGGATAAGGGTTATTGTGTGTACAGTAATCAATGGGATAGTATTGTAGTAATATTGGAGATTTGATAAAGTGTCATTACTTAAGGAGGCGGTTCTTCAGGAATTTGATTGTGTTGGACTTGAAGACATCCAAGTTGAAGTCGGGGGGGGGGGGGAGACAGGCAAGCGGCAGAGAGTTCCACAGGCGTGCACTTCTAAGAAAGAAGCTTTGTTCATGGAATCTACAGGGATATGTACGTCGAGGGGGCACAAGTGTAACGAGTTCATCAGAGCACATTCCATTAAAATATTTGTAAAACATGCACAGGGATATAACATTGTGGCGATGGGACAGGGGTTAAAGTTTAGTTGATAAAGTGGGACTTATTAGATTGAAGACTCTTTTTTTTGGGGGGGGGGGGGCTATCCAAGAGGGAGAGACTAGTAGTAGATGCACCAGCCCAGATGTGGCAACAATACTCCATGCATGGTATGCGAATGGTGGCCTTTTAGAGGTACAAGATACTCTCAGGTGTGAGTAGTCTTTACCAGGCAATACTGATATTCAAACATAAGTATTTATAAATATCATCGAGGGCTCCCTCCTTCGTTTTTCTGCCAATGTCATAGTGGTTGGTGCTTTTTATGATAGAGTTCACAAATCGATTTTTTAAATATGTCGTTTTAAGCTAAAACAACAGCACTTGTCATTTCGAAAACAATATATTCCAAAATTACGAAAATTTATGGAGTAGAACTACTGCTATTGTAAAAAAAAAAAGTCTATCGCTATCAGCTAAAACAGAACGTCACCATAAAAGTGTCGAAAAGGAAAATATGTATGTCCCCCGTGTTTGCAATCTTCAAGGTGTTAACATCTAAGGAAAATGCCATTTCCCCCGATTTTCCATAAAAATTACTTTTAACTATAAATATTTTTCTACTCGATGAATTTTCGTAATCTTTTGATATATTGCTTTTTTCGACATGACAAGTAAGTACAGTTGTTTTTGCTTGAAACAACATATTTTAGAAAATCGATCTGCTGACTATATGTTAACACGCACCCAGTCGTTGGTGCTAACCGTCGCCTAACAAGATTTCGAAATTCCTGAAATGAACTGCCGCTTTCAGGGAATTAATAAACGTTCTCTAATGTTTTTGTTTCTGATGACTTTCACGATCGGGATCACAATATATATATATATATATATATATATAAAAGAAAAATAGAAAGGATGCGTGTCTGAGAACCTTAAATTCTCTGTTAACAAATTTTTGTGCTACTTGTTAAGAGTCGACAGATCGATTTTTTAAATACGTCGTTTTAAGTCAAAGCAACAGTACTTAATTGTCATGTCGAAAATAGTAATATATCTAAAAATGACGAAAATTCATAAAGTAGAACAACTACTATTGTGTTTTTAGTAAAAAAAAAAAAAAAGAAAAAAAAAGCTCATCGCTATGGTTATAAACATGTCCGCCATTAAAGTGTTGAAAAAGGAGATAAATATGTCCCTTGTATTCGCAAATTTCAAGGTGTTTATATCTAGGGATCATGCAATTTCCTCCAAATTTTCGTAAAAATTACTTTTAACTATAAATAATTTTCTATTGGATGAATTTTCATAATTTTTGGATATATTACTATTTTCGACATGACAAGTAAGTACTGTTGTTTTTGCTTCAAACATATTTTAAAACATCGATCTGTCGACACTATCTGTATCAACACTAAAAAATCTGTTGGATATAAGTAGTAATATTATCACTTTTCTTATTACAAAAATGGTTCCTAAAATAATATTTGAAAATATGTTGTTTTAAGCAAAAACAACACTTTGGCCTTTTGGTCAAGATCAAAGTGTAGTATCTGTTCTTCGGATATTGCGCTTCCATCTTTTGGTAGAGGATCAGTCCTTCATGACTGAGACAATTTTTTAGTTTTGTACCTTTTCTCCACGTTAAAAAACGACCCTGGTGTCTAACTCTGTCCTGTGGGGAGGCATTGTAAATAGGTACTTACTTAATTATCATGTCGCAAATAGTAATTTATCCAAAAATTATAAAAAAAATCATCAACTAGAAAATTATTTATACTTAAAATTAACTTTTAAGAAAAACTGGGGGAAATTGCTTATCTCTTTTTTCGACACTTTAATAGTGGACTTTTGTTTTTTAAACCACTAATTTTTAATGAAAATACAATGTTCTGCTCGGTGAATTTTCGTAATTTTTGGATATATTACTCTTTTCGACACGACAATCAAGTAGTGTTGTTTTGACTTAAAATGACATATTAAAAACATCAATCTGTCGACTAACAAGCACTTAAAAAAAATTTCTGCACTTTGTTTTTTGCCTACTATGTTGAAATTCGGTAATTGTGGCTTAGTAGACCAACACAAAACTTACCTTCAAAAATTTGTTTTTAATAGGTTTCCGAGTGTGCGGAAAACGAATATCGCATTTAAAATTGGGACCGGCAACTAGTTTTCACGCTAGTTGTGGACCAGAGCGTTGTCCTGCAGGAGGAGGGTACCTTTGCTGATCTTGCCCCACCTCTTGATTTTGATAGCTTCCCTTAATTTCCTCAAAAGTTTTTTTTGTGAGTGTAAGTGAAGCATAATAGGCTCCTGTAATTGTTGTACTCTTTGCCAGGAAATCTGTCATCACTACTCCGTCCTGGTCCCAGAAGACTGTGAGCATGACCTTGCTAGTGGAGAGCTGCACCCTTGCCTTCTTTGGAGGTGGCGAGTCCAAGTGCTTCCACTGCATTCACTGGGCTTTGGTCTCTGGATCATAGTGATGGACTCAGGTTTCATCCTGTGTAATCAGTCTTTTGAAAAACTTTGACTCATCTTCTTGGCACGTCTCCAAATTCATCCTCGAGCACTTGACATGTTCTCGCTTCTGGAATGGTGTGAGCAACTTGGGAATCCATCTGGCAGACACCTTATGCATATGCAAATGGTCATGAATGATAGTTTCCACAGACCCTGTACTAATCTTGACATCTTGGGCTATTTGGCGAATAGTAATGCGTCGATCTTCCAAAATGGCAGCCTCAACTTGACGGACAGATGCCTCATCAATGGCAGAAGTGGGGCGACTAGGTCTGGGAGCTGTTTCCACAGACTTCCGGACATGTTTGAATTCACGATGCCAGCGTTTTACAAGGTCATATGGTGGGGCATTATCACCATAAGTTTCTTTCATTTCATCAAAAGTCTCCTGTGGCGTGCGTCCTTTCAAATACAAAAACTGGATCACTGCTCGACATTCAACAGGCTCCATTTCACACCTCAGTTCAAACACCTGTAAAACAGAAACCACAATTAGTTCAGAGCTGTAATTTGCCACATAATCCGTAGAGATATAAATCATTGCACATGCAAAATTTCAGCTAGATCAGACAACTGGAAGTGGGTCAGGTATTTTTCCGGATATTAAGCAATGTAACTTTTTATGTTATAAGTTGTGGCCATTGTTGTATGCTCATGCATGTGCATAGTTTTTGCCGTGCGCGCTTGCGCGTACAACAATGGCCACCACTTATAACATAAAGAATTACATTGTTTAATATCCGAAAAACCACTTATTTGTGGAAAATTTGAATGCGATTTTATGTTATAAAATGGTGGCCATTATTCTATATGCATACTATATATATATATATATATATATATATATATATATATATATATATATATATATATATGATTAGGCTTTTTTTGGAAAAAGAAATCCAGCAGAGTGCTCAATTAAAAGGAAAACCCGAAAATAAGAGCATATTTATATTTTGTGTTTTGTGTACAGAAAGTTGTTAGATAAGACAAGTCTTTGATACCGTCGGTTTCAAGGCCGATAATTAGGACCGTTTTAGATATCCATATTAAGCTCTCTTCAGTCAATACTCATCTTTTCACATTAGCAGGGATAATTTTCATCTAACAACAATGAGATGAGTATTGGCTGAAGAGAGCTTGATATGGATATCTAAAACGGTCCTAATTATCGGCCTTGAAACCGACGGTACCAATGACTTATCTCATCTAAGAACTTTCTGTACACAAAATACAATATATATATATATATATATATATATATATATATATATATATATATATATATATATAAAGATTAACTCTTCATTATCTTGAAAATTTATAATGTCGTTTCTGTTTTGAACAAATATGGCCGCCCTGTTACGTTACTACATGAAAAATGCGAAAAAGTATCTTTTCAGTATCGTAAAAACTTATTGCCAGCTCCAATTTTAAATGCGATATTCGTTTTCAACACATCCGAAAATCTCTAGAAAACAGGTTTTAAGATAGATTTTGTGTTGGTCTACCAGGCCACAATTACCTTGACATTATTTGCATTTCATTTGTTCTGTTTCCATTTTTAAGCTTTTACCACTCCTTTTGTTTACATTACGATTTCACAAACTAAAAAAAACAAAAAACTTTTTCTACCGCAACTACACTATAATAGTGAAATTCGAACTTTTTAATTAATTGCATTTAAAGGCAAATCAATGGTACATATATCATACATTTGTTATATATATTTTATTATATATATTTTATTATATATATTTTATTATATATATTTTATTATACATATTTTATTATATATATTTTATTATATATATTTTATTATACATATTTTATTATACATATTTTATTATATATATTTTATTATATATATTTTATTATATATTTATTATACATATTTTATTTTATATATATATATATATATATATATATATATATATTTTTTTTTATTACATTTTCACCCCAAACAAGGCACATTGCCACTTTGGTGTAGGGGGCTACTATCAGGGGAAACATCTACTGGGGTACTATGTAGGGATTAGGGCAGCGAGATGTTGGTTCACGTTGCACTTGAACTTATGCATGTCAGTACAGTTGGGGAAGCAGTGACCTGGAATGGAATTCCAAAGTCTAGCTGTTCTGGGGAAGAAACAACTGGAGTAGAAAGATCTTTTACATCTAGGGATCTCTACAGTGTGGGGGTGGGATTTTGCAGCTTGTCGGGTCTGTCGAGGGTGTTCACGTCGTGGGGGCACAAGTGCTTGCAGTTCTTCAGAGCATTCACCATTATAATACTTGTAGAACAGGCAGAGGGATGCAACGTTTCGACGATGGGACAGAGGCTGAAGTTTAGATGCCAGTTTAGGGCCTATCAGATTTGCGACTCTCTTTTGAACCCTGTCAAGGAGCGAGAGACTAGTAGCCGATGCACCGGCCCAAATATGACAGCAATACTCCATACATGGGCGAATAGTGGCCTTATAGAGGTACAGGATACTTTCGGGTGTTAGAAGTTTTCTAGCACGGTAGAGAGAGCTCACCTTCCTTGCAGCGGCCCTGGCAATGCCCTCGATGTAATTGTTCCAACTCATGTTTCCTGTGAACGTTAGGCCAAGGAGCTTGAGAGACGTACTCTCAGATAAAGAGTCGTTGGCCATTGCTATAGGTGGTAGAGAAGGTTTCTTGTAATTATTGAATGAAACCAGTTTTGTCTTGGTGGCATTGAACGTTACCATCCATTTTTGTCCCCATTCCACTACTGATTGGAGGTCATCCTCTAGTGTTTCTGCCATTACTCTAGATATATGTTCATTTGTTTTCCTGTCGTGCCTGCTATAGAGTGTGGTGTCATCAGCATATATACCCATCTCAGAGGCAATTTTGTCGGGGAGGTCATTTATGAATATCAGGAACAGCAGAGGTCCAAGGATAGATCCCTGGGGCACTCCCGCATTTATATCATATTGTTTAGATGTACGATTTTTCTCTTATCTAAGAAGGATTTAATTATGTTAAGTATTCTACCAGTGATACCGTAAGATCTAATCTTCCTGAGGAGACCCTCATGCCATACCCTGTCAAAAGCCTTAGATATATCTAGAGCTACCGCTCTGCCCTCTCCCGCTTTGTCCAGTGAATGGTATATGCGTTCAGAGATTACAGTGAGGATGTCTGCCGTGGAACGGGCTTGTCTAAATCCATATTGATGGTCGGTCAGAAGTTTAGCATCTGTAAGGTGCTGGACTAGAGCATGGTTAATTAAGGTCTCAAATATTTTGGCAAAAAGTGGGAGGAGGCTAATAGGGCGATAATTTAATGGGTCAGTTCTTTCGCCAGAATTCTTGAATACTGGTACTACAGAAGCAGTTTTACAACAGCTCGGAAAGCAAGATTCATTAAGGCATTTGTTGTAGAGTTTGGAGAGAACTGGAGCTACTTCGGCTGAGCACTTTTTTCATAGCACAGCTGGGATGAGGTCGGGTCCACATGCTTTGGAAGTATATTTTATTATACATATTTTATTATATATATATTATTATACATATTTTATTATACATATTTTGTTATATATATTTTATTATATATATTTTATTATGTATATTTTATTATACATATTTTATTATATATTTTTTATTATATATATATTTTATTATATATATTTTATTATATATATTTTATTATATATATTTTATTATATATATTTTATTATACATATTTTATTATATATATTTTATTATATATATTTTATTATATATATTTTATTATACATATTTTATTATACATATTTTATTATATATATTTTATTATACATATTTTATTATATTTATTTTATTATACATATTTTATTATACATATTTTGTTATATATATATTTTATTATATATATTTTATTATACATATTTTGTTATATATATTTTATTATACATATTTTATTATATATATTTTATTATATTTATTTTATTATACATATTTTGTTATATATATATTTTATTATATATATTTTATTATATATATTTTATTATATATATTTTATTATATATATTTTATTATACATATTTTATTATATATATTTCATTATATATATTTTATTATATATATTTTATTATACATACTTTATTATATATATTTTATTATATATATTTTATTATATATATTTTATTATACATATTTTATTATATATATTTTATTATATATATTTTATTATATATATTTTATTATACATATTTTATTATATATATTTTATTATATATATTTTATTATACATATTTTATTATATATATTTTATTATATATATTTTATTATATATATTTTATTATATATATTTTATTATACATATTTTATTATATATATTTTATTATATATATTTTATCATACATATTTTATTATATATATTTTATTATATATATTTTATTATATATATTTTATTATATATATTTTATTATACATATTTTATTATATATATTTTATTATATATATTTTATTATATATATACTTTATTATATATATTTTATTATACATATTTTATTATACATATTTTATTATATATATTTTATTATATATATTTTATCATATATACTTTATTATATATATACTTTATTATATATATTTTATCATATATATATTTTATTATATCTATTTTTTATATATATTTTATTATATCTATTTTTTATATATATTTTATTATATATATTTTATCATATATATTTTGTTATATATATTTTATTATAGATATATAATTATTATAAAGATTTTATATATATTTTTTATATATATTATATATGTTTTTTGATATATATATATTTTATTATATATATTTTGTTATATATATTTTATGTTATATATTTTACTATATATATTTTATATATTTTTCATATTTTATTATATATATTTTATTATATATATTTTATCATATAGTTTTTATTGTAGATATTTTAATATACATGTCTTATTATATATATTTTATTATATATATTTTGTCATATATATTTTATCATAGACATTTTATTATATATTTTTATATATATATATTTTATATATATTTTATTATATATATTTTATCATATATATTTTATCATATATATTTTATTATTTATATTTTGTTATATATATTTTATTAGATATATTTTATTATATATTTTTTATTAGATATATTTTATTATATATTTTTATATATATTTTATTATATATATTTTATTATATATATATTTTTTATATTTTATTATCTATATTTTATTATATATATGTTATTATATATATTTATTATATATATTTTTTCATATATTTTATTATATAAATTATATTATATATATTTTATTATATATATTTTATCATAAATATTTTTTATATATATTTCATTTTATATATTTTTTTATATATTCTTTTTATATATATTTATTGTACGTATGTTTTTATATATATTGTATTATATATACATATATTATTATATATATGCTATCATATATATTTTTTATGTTTTATTATATTTTTTATGTATATTTTATTCTATATATTTGATCATATATTTTTATTATATATATTTTATCATATATATTTTAATTTATATATTTTGTTATATATATTTTATTATATATATTTAATCATATAGTTTTTATCATCTATATTTTGATATATATTTTTTATATATATTTTATTATATATAGCTTTTTAGATGTGTTTTATTACATATATTTCATCATATATATTTTATTATCTATATTTTATTATATATATTTTATTATGTATATTTTATTACATATATTTTATTATATATATTTTATAGAAATTTTCAGGTTGGTATCTGGGGACGCATTAGGTCACTAGGTAAATGCACTGCAGTCTTTGTTAAGACACACAGCTAAGAGAAGGTAACTGTGATGTAAAAACCTGTGGTCTACTGTATACTTTGTCCTGTGGCAGTTATCTGCACTGACAAAGGTTAGCAGTAATTGCAAAAAGTGTGGTTGGTTCTACAAAAAGTTTTCACCACTATAAACAAATCATCTGTGTAGATTTCCGAGCCACTTAATCATTGTGGCGGAAGCTCATTCGTTGAAATCGACGGGAGAGGCCATCATTTTATTATATATATTTTATCATATATATTTTTATCATATATATTTTAAGCATATATATTTTAAGCATATATATTTTTAGCATATATATTTTTATCACATATATTTTTAGCATATATATTTTTATCATATATATTTTTATCATATATATTTTTAGCATATATATTTTTATTATATATATTTTTAGCATATATATTTTTATTATATATATTTTTAGCATATATATTTTTATTATATATATTTTTAGCATATATATTTTTATTATATATATTTTTAGCATATATATTTTTATGATATATATTTTTAGCATATATATTTTTATTATATATATTTTTAGCATATATATTTTTATTATATATATTTTTAGCATATATATTTTTATGATATATATTTTTAGCATATATATTTTTATCATATATATTTTAAGCATATATATTTTTATCATATATATTTTTAGCATATATATTTTTATTATATATATTTTTAGCATATATATTTTTATTATATATATTTTTAGCATATATATTTTTATTATATATATTTTTAGCATATATATTTTTATTATATATATTTTTAGCATATATATTTTTATTATATATATTTTTAGCATATATATTTTTATGATATATATTTTTAGCATATATATTTTTATTATATATATTTTTAGCATATATATTTTTATTATATATATTTTTAGCATATATATTTTTATGATATATATTTTTAGCATATATATTTTTATCATATATATTTTAAGCATATATATTTTTATCATATATATTTTAAGCATATATATTTTTATCATATATATTTTTATTATATATATTTTTATTATATATATTTTTATCATATATATTTTTATCATATATATTTTTATCATATATATTTTTATTATATATATTTTTAGCATATATATTTTTATTATATATATTTTTATCATATATATTTTTATGATATATATTTTTAGCATATATATTTTTATCATATATATTTTTAGCATATATATTTTTATCATATATATTTTTAGCATATATATTTTTATTATATATATTTTTAGCATATATATTTTATTATATATATTTTTATCATATATATTTTTAGCATATATATTTTTATGATATATATTTTTAGCATATATATTTTTATCATATATATTTTTAGCATATATATTTTTATCATATATATTTTTAGCATATATATTTTTATTATATATATTTTTATTATATATATTTTTATTATATATATTTTTAGCATATATATTTTTATTATATATATTTTTATCATATATATTTTTATTATATATATTTTTATCATATATATTTTTATCATATATATTTTTATCATATATATTTTTAGCATATATATTTTTATCATATATATTTTTATCATATATATTTTTATCATATATATTTTTAGCATATATATTTTTATCATATATATTTTTATCATATATATTTTTATCATATATATTTTTATCATATATATTTTTATCATATATATTTTTAGCATATATATTTTTATCATATATATTTTTAGCATATATATTTTTAGCATATATATTTTTATCATATATATTTTTATTATATATATTTTTATCATATATATTTTAATCATATATATTTTTATCATATATATTTTTATTATATATATTTTTAGCATATATATCTTTAGCATATATATTTTTATTATATATATTTTTAGCATATATATTTTTATCATATATATTTTTATCATATATATCTTTATTATATATATTTTTATCATATATATTTTTATCATATATATTTTTATTATATATATTTTTATCATATATATTTTTATCATATATATTTTTATCATATATATTTTTATTATATATATTTTTAGCATATATATCTTTAGCATATATATTTTTATTATATATATTTTTATCATATATATCTTTATTATATATATTTTTAGCATATATATTTTTATCATATATATTTTTATCATATATATTTTTATCATATATATTTTTATCATATATATTTTTATCATATATATTTTTATTATATATATTTTTATCATATATATTTTTATTATATATATTTTTATCATATATATTTTAATCATATATATTTTTATCATATATATTTTTATTATATATATTTTTAGCATATATATCTTTAGCATATATATTTTTATCATATATATATTTTTATCATATATATTTTTATCATATATATCTTTATTATATATATTTTTAGCATATATATTTTTATCATATATATTTTTATTATATATATTTTTAGCATATATATTTTTATCATATATATTTTTATTATATATATTTTTATCATATATATTTTTATCATATATATTTTTATCATATATATTTTTAGCATATATATTTTTATCATATATATTTTTATCATATATATTTTTATCATATATATTTTTATCATATATATTTTTAGCATATATATTTTTATCATATATATTTTTAGCATATATATTTTTAGCATATATATTTTTATCATATATATTTTTAGCATATATATTTTTATCATATATATTTTAAGCATATATATTTTAAGCATATATATTTTTAGCATATATATTTTTAGCATATATATTTTTAGCATATATATTTTTATCATATATATTTTTATCATATATATTTTTAGCATATATATTTTTATCATATATATTTTTATCATATATATTTTAAGCATATATATTTTTATCATATATATTTTTAGCATATATATTTTTATCATATATATTTTTATCATATATATTTTATCATATATATTTTTAGCATATATATTTTTATTATATATATTTTTATCATATATATTTTAATCATATATATCTTTATCATATATATTTTTATTATATATATTTTTATCATATATATTTTTATCATATATATTTTTATCATATATATTTTTAGCATATATATTTTTATCATATATATTTTTATCATATATATTTTTATCATATATATTTTTATCATATATATTTTTATCATATATATTTTTAGCATATATATTTTTATCATATATATTTTTATTATATATATTTTTATCATATATATTTTTATCATATATATTTTTATCATATATATTTTTATTATATATATTTTTAGCATATATATTTTTATGATATATATTTTTATGATATATATTTTTATGATATATATTTTTATCATATATATTTTTATCATATATATTTTTATCATATATATTTTTATCATATATATTTTTAGCATATATATTTTTATTATATATATTTTTAGCATCTATATTTTATCATTCAAACATAGTATTGTTTGATTATATGGCAAAGTGGCAGTTTTAGTCATTTTGAACTGCTATAAAGCTTCACCGCTCACTCATTTTTCGACCAAATTTCAAACAATTATGAAAATTTAAAGATCACCTTCTCAGCTATATTGTGAAAAGAATTAAAAAATTTCAATTTTCCTTCAGTAAAACAAAAGTAATGATGAGTTTTCTGGTGTTCCAAAAATTTATTATATTTTTTACTAGAATATTTTGTCCTTTTCTTTTCCAGTTTTAACAACTAGTCCTTTACTTTTCCATGTTTAAGTTTAACCATATTACTTTTCATCCTCGCATTTTTCTATTGTAATCATATATATTTTTATATTTTATTTTATCGTGATAAGAATAATGGAAATAGTATGTCACCGAAATAAAGAGAAAAAAAGGAAAAAACGCAGTTATGTGTTCATCGACGTTTTGTCTTTATTTCGAGACTTCTGAATAAATAAAATTAAGAAAACAAAACGACAGTACAAATATTTAAAAATATATTTTTAATGTAATGAAATGGATGACCCTGTTCCATTTCAGAAACAGAAAAAGTAATTGGAAATGAAAAAAAGGGAGGGGGGCATAGCGTTGTGAAAGAGAGTAAGATTTTTTTTATTACATCATATAGCCATTAATATATTTAAAAAGATATGATGCAATTCATATTCTTTTTGGAATAAATATGGATCGCCACGTCATTAATAAGTAAACTTCTATTCGAAGAACATAATTTAATTTTAGACACAGGTTAACTCTCTCACACCATAGAAAACATTACCTATAATTATTAATACAAATAATAATTAATACATATAATTAATACAAATAATAATTAATACAAATAATAATTAATACATATAATAATTGATACAAATAATAATTAATACATATAATAATTAATACATATAATAATTGATACATATAATAATTGATACATATAATAATTGATACATATAATAATTGATACAAATAATAATTGATACAAATAATAATTGATACATATTATAATTAATACATATAATAATTGATACATATAATAATTGATACATATAATAATTGATACAAATAATAATTAATACATATAATAATTAATACATATAATAATTGATACATATAATAATTGATACATATAATAATTGATACATATAATAATTAATACATATAATAATTAATACATATAATAATTAATACATATAATAATTGATACATATAATAATTGATACAAATAATAATTAATACAAATAATAATTAATACATATAATAATTGATACATATAATAATTGATACATATAATAATTGATACATATAATAATTAATACATATAATAATTGATACATATAATAATTGATACATATAATAATTGATACATATAATAATTAATACATATAATAATTAATACGTATAATAATTAATACATATAATAATTGATACATATAATAATTGATACATATAATAATTAATACATATAATAATTAATACAAATAATAATTAATACATATAATAATTAATACATATAATAATTAATACAAATAATAATTAATACATATAATAATTAATACATATAATAATTGATACATATAATAATTGATACATATTATAATTAATACATATAATAATTGATACATATAATAATTGATACATATAATAATTGATACAAATAATAATTAATACATATAATAATTAATACATATAATAATTGATACAAATAATAATTAATACATATAATAATTAATACATATAATAATTGATACATATTATAATTAATACATATAATAATTGATACATATAATAATTGATACATATAATAATTAATACATATAATAATTGATACAAATAATAATTAATACATATAATAATTGATACATATAATAATTGATACATATAATAATTAATACAAATAATAATTAATACATATAATAATTAATACATATAATAATTGATACATATAATAATTAATACATATAATAATTAATACAAATAATAATTAATACATATAATAATTAATACATATAATAATTAATACAAATAATAATTAATACATATAATAATTAATACATATAATAATTGATACATATAATAATTGATACATATAATAATTAATACAAATAATAATTAATACATATAATAATTAATACATATAATAATTAATACATATAATAATTGATACATATAATAATTGATACATATAATAATTGATACATATAATAATTAATACATATAATAATACATATAATAATTGATACATATAATAATTGATACATATAATAATTGATACATATAATAATTGATACATATAATAATTAATACATATAATAATTAATACAAAGATTAATTAATACATATAATAATTAATACATATAATAATTGATACATATAATAATTGATACATATAATAATTAATACATATAATAATTGATACATATAATAATTGATACATATAATAATTGATACATATAATAATTAATACATATAATAATTAATACATATAATAATTAATACATATAATAATTAATACATATAATAATTGATACATATAATAATTGATACATATAATAATTAATACATATAATAATTGATACATATAATAATTGATACATATAATAATTAATACATATAATAATTAATACATATAATAATTGATACATATAATAATTAATACATATAATAATTAATACATATAATAATTAATACATATAATAATTGATACATATAATAATTAATACATATAATAATTAATACATATAATAATTAATACATATAATAATTGATACAAATAATAATTAATACATATAATAATTAATACAAATAATAATTGATACATATAATAATTAATACATATAATAATTGATACGTATAATAATTAATACAAATAATAATTGATACATATAATAATTGATACATATAATAATTAATACATATAATAATTAATACATATAATAATTGATAGATATAATAATTAATACATATAATAATTAATACATATAATAATTGATACATATAATAATTGATACAAATAATAATTAATACATATAATAATTGATACATATAATAATTGATACATATAATAATTGATACAAATAATAATTAATACATATAATAATTAATACATATAATAATTGATACATATAATAATTAATACATATAATAATTGATACATATAATAATTAATACATATAATAATTAATACATATAATAATTGATACATATAATAATTAATACATATAATAATTGATACAAATAATAATTAATACATATAATAATTAATACATATAATAATTAATACATATAATAATTGATACATATAATAATTGATACAAATAATAATTAATACATATAATAATTGATACATATAATAATTGATACATATAATAATTGATACATATAATAATTGATACAAATAATAATTAATACATATAATAATTGATACATATAATAATTAATACATATAATAATTAATACATATAATAATTGATACAAATAATAATTAATACATATAATAATTGATACATATAATAATTGATACATATAATAATTAATACATATAATAATTAATACATATAATAATTAATACATATAATAATTGATACAAATAATAATTAATACAAATAATAATTAATACATATAATAATTGATACATATAATAATTAATACATATAATAATTAATACATATAATAATTGATACATATAATAATTGATACAAATAATAATTAATACATATAATAATTAATACATATAATAATTAATACATATAATAATTAATACATATAATAATTGATACATATAATAATTAATACATATAATAATTGATACATATAATAATTAATACATATAATAATTGATACAAATAATAATTAATACATATAATAATTGATACATATAATAATTAATACATATAATAATTGATACATATAATAATTAATACATATAATAATTGATACAAATAATAATTAATACATATAATAATTGATACATATAATAATTGATACATATAATAATTAATACATATAATAATTAATACATATAATAATTAATACATATAATAATTGATACAAATAATAATTAATACAAATAATAATTAATACATATAATAATTGATACATATAATAATTAATACATATAATAATTAATACATATAATAATTGATACATATAATAATTGATACAAATAATAATTAATACATATAATAATTAATACATATAATAATTAATACATATAATAATTAATACATATAATAATTGATACATATAATAATTAATACATATAATAATTGATACATATAATAATTAATACATATAATAATTGATACAAATAATAATTAATACATATAATAATTGATACATATAATAATTAATACATATAATAATTGATACATATAATAATTAATACATATAATAATTGATACAAATAATAATTAATACATATAATAATTGATACATATAATAATTGATACATATAATAATTAATACATATAATAATTAATACATATAATAATTAATACATATAATAATTGATACAAATAATAATTAATACAAATAATAATTAATACATATAATAATTGATACATATAATAATTAATACATATAATAATTAATACATATAATAATTGATACATATAATAATTGATACAAATAATAATTAATACATATAATAATTAATACATATAATAATTAATACATATAATAATTAATACATATAATAATTGATACATATAATAATTGATACATATAATAATTGATACATATAATAATTAATACATATAATAATTGATACAAATAATAATTAATACATATAATAATTGATACATATAATAATTGATACATATAATAATTGATACAAATAATAATTAATACATATAATAATTAATACATATAATAATTAATACATATAATAATTAATACATATAATAATTGATACATATAATAATTAATACATATAATAATTGATACATATAATAATTAATACATATAATAATTGATACAAATAATAATTAATACATATAATAATTGATACATATAATAATTAATACATATAATAATTGATACATATAATAATTAATACATATAATAATTGATACAAATAATAATTAATACATATAATAATTGATACATATAATAATTGATACATATAATAATTAATACATATAATAATTAATACATATAATAATTAATACATATAATAATTGATACAAATAATAATTAATACAAATAATAATTAATACATATAATAATTGATACATATAATAATTAATACATATAATAATTAATACATATAATAATTGATACATATAATAATTGATACAAATAATAATTAATACATATAATAATTAATACATATAATAATTAATACATATAATAATTAATACATATAATAATTGATACATATAATAATTAATACATATAATAATTGATACATATAATAATTAATACATATAATAATTGATACAAATAATAATTAATACATATAATAATTGATACATATAATAATTAATACATATAATAATTGATACATATAATAATTAATACATATAATAATTGATACAAATAATAATTAATACATATAATAATTGATACATATAATAATTGATACATATAATAATTAATACATATAATAATTAATACATATAATAATTAATACATATAATAATTGATACAAATAATAATTAATACAAATAATAATTAATACATATAATAATTGATACATATAATAATTAATACATATAATAATTAATACATATAATAATTGATACATATAATAATTGATACAAATAATAATTAATACATATAATAATTAATACATATAATAATTAATACATATAATAATTAATACATATAATAATTGATACATATAATAATTGATACATATAATAATTGATACATATAATAATTAATACATATAATAATTGATACAAATAATAATTAATACATATAATAATTGATACATATAATAATTGATACATATAATAATTGATACAAATAATAATTAATACATATAATAATTAATACATATAATAATTAATACATATAATAATTAATACATATAATAATTGATACATATAATAATTGATACATATAATAATTGATACATATAATAATTAATACATATAATAATACATATAATAATTGATACATATAATAATTGATACATATAATAATTGATACATATAATAATTGATACATATAATAATTAATACATATAATAATTAATACAAAGATTAATTAATACATATAATAATTAATACATATAATAATTGATACATATAATAATTGATACATATAATAATTAATACATATAATAATTGATACATATAATAATTGATACATATAATAATTGATACAAATAATAATTAATACATATAATAATTAATACATATAATAATTGATACATATAATAATTGATACAAATAATAATTAATACAAATAATAATTAATACATATAATAATTGATACATATAATAATTAATACATATAATAATTAATACATATAATAATTGATACATATAATAATTGATACAAATAATAATTAATACATATAATAATTAATACATATAATAATTAATACATATAATAATTAATACAAATAATAATTAATACATATAATAATTAATACATATAATAATTGATACATATAATAATTAATGCATATAGTAATTAATACATATAATCAGTTAATAAATTACATAAAAATACACTCATTTCATTTTAGTTACGCATCTATATTTGAATTATAACAGATACATTTATTCCAAGAAGAATATGAATTGCATCATATCTTTTTAAATACATTAACGGCTATTTGACGTTATAAAAAATTCTTACTCTCTTTCACAATACTATGCCCCCCACCCTTTTTTTGAATTTCCAACGACTTTTTCCGTTTCTGAAATATATTTTTATCATATATATTTTATTATATATATTTTTATCATATATATTTTATTATATATATTTTTATCATATATATTTTATTATATATATTTTATTATATATATTTTTATCATATATATTTTATCGTGTATATATCTTTCATTTTGGTTCATTTTGCTACATTTTGTGACCAAGAGTAGGGGGTCTGCTTGAATTATCAAAATAAAACATAAAAATTTTAAAAGCAAAACACTCTTTTATGCTTCTTACACCTCCCATGACCTTGAAAATATCATATATATTTATCAGGTTGACAAGAAAATTCTTGTGGTTTTTAGTTCAGATCAACATATCTCGGCTCAAACAAAATGAAAATTTCCTGACTGTATAGAGTTAAAAGAATGGGACTTATTTTCAGAGGAAAGTAGTTTGTAAAATAACATTAAAAGGCGGGCTATAAATTTTAAACTTGAGATTGAATGAAAAAGCTATAAAAAATATTGTACACTGATACATCACCTATTTATATATAAAAACACTTTGCATGTGTGTGTGTGTGTGTGTGTGTGTGTGTGTGTGTGTGTGTGTTCGTTTCATATGGACGCCGAAACGACTAGGACGATTTTTATGAAATTTCATACAAATATACTTTATGAATCTGGAAGTGTTCTTAAATACGTTTTGTATTGTAATACATCCGATAAGTACTGATAATCGAAAAAATTCTATTAAAGGAAGAACAGTTCAATTTTGAACAAAGGTAACATCTTGTAAAGCCTAACATCACAAGTGCATTTCAGAAGTTTTATTATCGCATAAGCAGAAGAGCCCAGCAATAAAATCAACAGTAGGTTCTTTGATAAGATAGAAACGCGTTCGAATTGAATGTTTCTGTTTAGAACACAACTGAATTCTGATACTTGACTTTTGCATTTTAATTCAAGCCATTATATATATATTATAAAATCAACAATAGGTTCTCGACTAAGCCACTATGGAGGACATGTGATGGTTTCTCCTGGTGCAGTTGCAGTGGTACCGCAGGTCCGTAACTAGAGAAGGCAATCAATCGATTTGATTGAACAATGGACGATTTCATCGATTTCGATGACAATAAAAATATTGAAGTGAGAAACATTTGTTAATCTTCATTCAATCCCGGACAACGTTGGGTCTCCCTGTTTATATATATATGTGTGTGTGTGTATATATGTGCACTAGAATTGTAGCTCTGTCAATCTGTTTTGATTTTGCTTTGAAAACCAAATCCATTCATTCAGACGAACAAAGGGAGGCAACTTTATGCAGGTTTTATTGATTTAAGGGAGATAACTTTTACCGTTTTTTTTTGGTAAAGATTTTTTCCACAATCCCATTTTCATCTTAATTTTTCTTAATAATTAATTATAAATTATATTATATATATTATTGTTTAAATTATATTATAATTATATATTATATTATATATAATTATAAATTATAATTTAATTAATAATTAAAACGGGTATTAACGTCTTGATATGATATTATATAAATGTTTTCATTATTAGCTCTAAATACAGACAAGAAACCGAACAAAACTTTATGAATCTTTGGTTGTTTTCTGGAATTAAACGAATACAGACATCAATTACAGATATAAATGTAAGGGCTGCTACAAGATACCTCTACCCCTGTCCAACTATGGATTGAATAGTAGGATAGCCTAGACTCTTAAACTTTTCGTATGCAACTCATCTAGGAGAGAGAAAACTCCAAAAATAACAGCAGTCTCAGCTTTTTATTTTTAGTTGTCACGAACGTCTCCTTATCATCTCCAATGAACCCATCTCCTAACTGTGAAGACAAGCTTCATAAACGGTCAACAGGTGCCGGTGAATGTTGATTGGTTTAATTTTTTTTTTCTGCAACAAGAAATTCTATAATATATCTCTGATTTTGACCCACGTCCATGACAGGGTTTTTTTTTTTTTAGAATCTTACACCGTCAATATCTGCAACAGAGAGATTAAAATTTCAGTTTATGAATGCATAATTCGGTCATTTGTACAATTCAGTTTGAAATCCCCTCTAATCTATTTCGGAGAGAATAAAAAATAGGAGGCGTTCATTTTGGAACGTCTTATGTATAAATACAAAGTGTAATAAAACAAGCCTTCCTATTTGTCATCAAATGAAATATAATTAGACTAGAAACATTTGGCACACACACACACACACATCATTCAATAGCACTGTTAATTTGTATCTACGTATATTAGACTGAATTATGCTGATCTAGTTTATCCATTAGGGTTTCAGAGGAATTTGAAATTCTCAAGCCGCATGCATATACTTGTTGAAGGAAGTTGGAGGTGCCTCCTATTTGCTGCAGATTCTTTGCAGATGCAGGGACTGGACGACCGGAAGGCCGCCAGTTGCTGGAGCAGACACCACCCTGAATTTCACCAGAGCCCCGTCAGTTGAGCAGTCCAGCTACCGCAATTCTTCTCTAGGATGTGAGACCTGACCACTGCGCAGAGAGGATCTTCATAAACTTGAAGTATTCAATCACTACTGCATTCGCTGTATCCTGCACATTCGCCTCTCCGAACCACTTTGATGTAGGGGCTACTATCAGGGATATAAGCTACAGGGGTACTATGTGGGGAGTTGGGCAGCAAGATGCCGGTTCAGGTTACACTTGAACTTCTGCATGTCAATACAGTCGGAGAAGCAAGAACCCGGAAGGGAATTCCAAAGTCTAGCAGTTCTGGCGAAGAAACTACTGGAGTAGAAGACTCTCTTACATCTAGGGATTTCAACTGTGAAGGGGTGGGATTTTGCTGGTTGTTGGGTTTGTCAGGGGTATTTATGTTGAGGGGGTATAAGTGCTTGCAGTTTGTCAGAGCATTCACCATTAAAGTACTTGTAGAACAGGCAGAGGGATGCAACATTTCGTCGATGGGACAGAGGCTAAAGCTTAGATGACAGTTCAGGACCTATCAGGTTGGCGACTCTCTTTTGAACCTTGTCTAGGAGCGAGAGACTAGTAGCAGATGCACCAGCCCAAATATGACAACAATACTCCATACATGGGCGAATGGTGGCCTTATGGAGGTACAGGATACTTTTGGGCGTTAGTAGCTTTCTAGCATGGTGACCATAAGCACTAGATGTACAATCTTTGGCCAGCTGAAAAGGAGACTCCGATAGTTTGGTCACGTACTGTGCTAGCTGGGGGGATGAGTTCGTACGTCAATTGGTGGTGCCCATTGCACCCACTGGTTGGAAGAAACACCAAGGTGGCTAACTTAAGACTTGCCTTGCGACAGTAAAAGCAGATGTCTGCTGATGGAACCGTGAATGGCTGGATCATGCCGTCAACTCTGTTGCCGACCGACAGGGGTGGATGGCTTTGATGCGAGATGCGGTTAACACCATTGGGGCCAGTTCAACCCATCCCAGGTGAATGCTGCGACAGGTACAGGGTATGTACATATATTAGAACTGACTGATGTAGTTGCCATAGTCACTGTTAACCTAATACTTTAAAATGCATCTAGATTCATCGTCAGGGATAATTAACACTGAATTGATTTTAAGATATTCACAGAAGTGATTTTCTTTGAAATAAATTAGTGTTTTTTATCGTTATTATTAAATTGTTTGTTATTTACTTTTAATGTGTTATTGCTGTTGAAATGTTTGCTTTTTTAGCTTTAAGTAATAAGCCTTCTAGTATATGGCAACTACATCAGCCAGTTTTTGCTTGAAGCAAAAAAAAAATAATAAGATGGTTGGAAAGGACCCAAACCAAAATCTGTAGACAAGAATTGTTGGTGTTATTTAATGAAACATGTCTAAAGGAAAGAATGCCGCCTAAACATACATGTATTGATTAATTAGGTACATTGTCAACATAAACAAAAACGAATATTTTTTCAAAAGTGCTCAATATGTGTGTAGAGCTTTTAAATAATTAAAATTATATAAAACTCATAAGAAAGCTAAGCAGATCGATCAACATTTCTATGTTTCATTAGGACTTCAATTGAACCCACAGTTCAAAAAAGATTTAAGAACATCATATATATATATATATATATATATATATATATATATATATGCGCGCGTGTGTGTGTGTGTGTGTGTGTGTAAAGTTTTATTCTTAGAGAAATTTTCCGATATTTGGAGCTGCATTTATTGCAAAGTTTTTCATAAAAATGAGAATGAGATCAAAATATAAAAATAGCAAACTTATTTTTGAAAAAATCAGTTAATTTATTAATGACAATTTTTCAAAAATAATTTATTTATGACAATTTTTTTAATATAATTTATTTGACAATTTTTTGAAAATAATTTATTTATGACAATTTTTTTAAAATAATTTATTTGTGACACTTTCTTTTAAAATAATTTATTTATGACAATTTTTTAAAAATAATTTATTTATCACAGTTTTTTAAAAACATTTATTTATGACAATTTTTTTCAAAGAATTTATTTATGACAATTTTTTAAAATAATTTATTTATGACATTTTTTTTAAAATGTATTTATGACAATTTTTTAAAACTTATTTATTTATGACAACTTTTAAAAAATAATTTCTTACAATTTTTTTATAATAATTTATGACAATTTTTTAAAAATAATTTATGACAATTTTTTAAAATTAATTTATTTATGAAAATTTAAAAAAATAATCAATTTATGACAATTCTTATTAAATAATTGATGACAATTCAAAAAAATTATTTGTTTATAATTTTTATTTATATATTTATAATTTTTAAAAATGATTTATTTATGACAATTTTTAAAATATAATTTATTTATGAAAATTTAAAAAAAATATTTTATTCATGTCATTTTTTAAAAATAATTTATTTATGAAATTTTTTTAAAATTAATTTATTTATGACGGTTATTTTAAAATAATTTATTTTAGACAGATTTTTAAATAATTTATTAATGACAATTTTTTAAAAATAATTTATTTATGACAGTGTTTTTAAAATAATTTATTTTTTATATTTTTTAAAAATAATTTATTTATGACAATTTCTTTATAATAATTTATTCATCCCAATTTTTAAAAAATAATTTATTCATGATAAATTTTTACAAATAATTTATTTATGAGAGTTTTTTTGAATAAGTAACTATGACAATTTTTTAAATAATTTATTGGTGACAGGTTTTTAAAAATAAATTAATGGTGACAATTTTTTTAAATAATTTGTTTATGACAGTTTTTTAAAATAATTTTATTTATGACAATTTTTAAAAAATAATTTATTAATGACACTTTTGTTAGATAATTTATTGATGGCAGTTTTTAAAAAATAATGTATTTATGACAATTTTAAAAAAATAAATTATTATGAAAATTTTTTAAAATTAATTTATTGTGACAATTTTTTAAAATAATTTATTTATTACAATTTTTTAAAATAATTTATTCATGACAATGTTTTAAAAGTATTTATTCATGACAATTTTTTATAAGTAATATATTTATGACAATTTTTTAAAAAAGAATTTATTTATGGCAATTTAAAAAAAATAATTTATTCATGACAATATTTTAAAAATAATTGAATAATGGCAATATCTAAAAATAATGTGTTTATGACAATCTTTTAAAAATAATTTATTTATGTGTTTTTTTTTAAAATAATTTATTATGACAATTTTTTAAAAATAATTTATTTATGAGACTTTCTTTTAAAATAATTTATTTATAACAATTTTTTAAAAATAATTTATTTATGACAATATTTTTAAAATAATTTATTTATAACAATTTTTTAAAAATAATTTATTTATGACAATTTTCAAAAATAATTTATTTATGACAGTTTTTTTTAAAATAATTTATTGATGAAAATTTTTAAAAACTAATTCATTTATGACAATTTTTAAAAATCATTTATTCATGGCAATTTTTAAAAATAATTTATTCATAACAGTTTTTCACAATAATTTATTTAACAGTTTTTTTAAATAATTTATTTAACAGTTTTTTTAAATAATTTATTAATGATCATTTTTTTTAAAATAATTTATTTGTGACAATTTTTTTTAAAATAATTTATTTATAATTATTTAAAAAAAATAATTTATTAATGACAGTTTTTTTAAAAAATAATTTATTTATGACAATTTTTTAAAAATAATTTATTTATGACAATTTTTCAAAAATAATGTATTTATGACAATTTTTTAAAAATAATTTATTTATGACAATTTTTTAAAAATAATGTATTTATGACAATTTTTTAAAATAATTTATTTATGACAATTTTTTAAAAATAATTTATTGATGACAATTTTTCAAAAATAATTTAATAATGACAATATTTAAAAATAATTTATTCATGACAATTTTTTTAAAAATAATTTATTCATGACAATTTTTCAAAAATAATTTAATAATGACAATATTTAAAAATAATTTATTCATGACAATTTTTTTAAAAATAATTTATTTATGACAATTTTTTTAAAAATAATTTATTTATGACAAATTTTTAAAAATAATTTATTTATGACATATTTTTTTTAAATAATTTATTTATGACAATTTTTAAAAAAATAATTTATTTATGTGTTTTTTAAAATAATTTATTTATGACAATTTTTTTAAATAATTTATTTATGAGTTTTTAAAAATAATTTATTTATGACAATTTTTTTAATAATTTGCTTATCACAGTTATTTTTAACAATTTGCAATGGAATAACATTCGTAAAATTTGTTCACTTTTTTATATCCCATCGATAATTAAAAAAAAACAAAAAAAAATTCACATTGAGAAATTTGTAGATAAACTAATTTCATACGATAGAAATATAGATGCATTTATAAACGATGTTATAAAGGTTTTCTGATGAAGCTGCCACCAGAGAATTTCATACAAAATAAATCTGCCCCAAAGAATTTAAGCCAACCTATAAGTTTTTTTCTTAACCCTGACGGTTTTTTTTGAGGGGGGGGGGGGCAAATTTTTTTAATTTTGGATTAAATAAATTTTCTTAATACACACACACACACACACACACATAAGTGAGAATGTGTGTGTGTGTGTGTGTGTGCATGTGTGCGTATGTAAATTAAATTTTCAGCATATTGACAATATCTTAAATTGGGGTAAATGTGGTATTGTGGTGACTGAAATTATTGCCGCTAAGAGTATATATATAGTATAAGAGGTGACAAACAATTCTCACTTTTCCACACATTTGACGACCTTGTGCCATACTGTATGTTATATCTTTTTAGCAAATAAATAATTCAAAGTGTAGTATCTGTTCTGATACTACACTTTATCTTTTCTGTCCTCGGTCAATAAATAAGAAACCTTTCTAGACTGAAGTAATTTTCATTTTGTGATGACAGATTTCCTGGCAAAGGGTACCACAATTACAGGAGCCTATTATGCTTCATTTTTGAGGAAATTAAGGGAAGCTATCAAAATCAAGAGATGGGGCGAGATCAGTAAAGGTACCCTCCTCCTGCAGGACAACGCTCCAGTCCACAACTCGTATGTTGCCAGACCAGAAGCACGGGCGTGTGGTTATGAAATCCTACCCCATCCTCTCTACTCTCCTGACCTTTCACCCGTTGACTTCCACCTCTTCCCAGCCATGAAGCCGTTTTTGAAAGGAAAGTGTTTCCAAGATGATGATGCAGCCTTGATTTCTGAAGTCACGTCGTGGTTGGAGGCCCACACTGGGTTGTTCTAAAAAAAAAAAAAAAAAAAAACGGTCTCCAGAGCTGCATCAAACGATGGGAGAAATGCATAACTCTGGGTGTTTTCTATGTAGAGAAAGACTAATAACTGTGCCAAGTTTCGTTGCTCTACTGCTAAGGGAAGTGGGTCAGGGGCATTACTTATTGCACGCCTCTCGTACATATATACATTTAAACAGACAGGTGACATTTATATTATAGATGTACGTACTCATCATGGAAAGAAAAGATCATATTCCAAAAATCACGTAAATTGATGAAGTAGTTTTATTTTTAACTAAGAAAATCAAGTGGTTATTTAGAATTAAAGCTATTCTTAAAAAAAATAAGTGTAAATTGATCAAGTCGTTTTTTTCAACTAAGAAAATTAAATTTTATGACGGAGAAATGTTTTGATCCGCTATGCTTAATAAATTAAGGGAGACAACTCAGTTCAAACTATCGAGATTATCCTTCTGATGACTAAAATTTCCTATTAAAATTCGTAAAAATCGCAAAAAAAAAAAAAAAAAATGATTTTCTACTTATAAAAAAATTACTTGATCAAGTTATATGAATTTTGGAATATGACAAAGATTTTCTTGTTTTTTTTTTTTTTTTAAATAGGTTTAATTTCAAATAAGCATCAAATATTGTTATCTCTTCAAAAACAACCATTTGTCTCTCTACGAGAATTTATAAAAAAACATCAATTTTTATGTAATTTACTTTTTTTTTTTTTTTTTTTTTAAATAGATCTAATTTTAAATACGCACCGAAAATGATTTTAAAACAATTTTAAGACATTAATATGAACCATAAATACATGCATTCGATATGCAATAAAAAAATGCCGAGTCGGCTTTTCATTTCTTTCCTTTTTTCTTGTTTGTTCCTTTGCAACGAAATATTAGAAAACGTGTAATTCGAGTGTTTGAAATGTAACGACTCGCCTAAAGTGTAACCGCAACGGTGCATTACAGACTGATCTTGCAAATTTGAATTATTGTGGAGTTATTTGCCTTCGTATTTTTTCAAAATAGCGACACACGAAATTCCTTTTTTTTTTTTTTTGCTTTTTCATAAAATTTGATTTTCTTAGTAAAAAAAAAAACCCAAAACGGTACTTTTTCGTCATTAGAGCGAAATTCGAAGATTGAAATTTGGAATTTTAAGTAAAACTAATATTATTTAGCGTTTCTAGATTTTTGAGATGAGTATTGGTTATTTGTATTATTGTTCATCGGACTACTCTTCTCATCTTGAGTGTGATTTCACAACGCTTGAAATTCCGTCCAAATTCCCGAGTTCGACAGAAACATTCCAGAGTGTGGGGGTCGTCAGGCCTTTTTAGGAACTAACTTCCTCCAAAAATAAATTAAAATAAAAAGACTTACATGCAAAACAAACGGAGGTTTATTCACAGAAACCAACCATTAACAAATAAAATATAATTCTCTTTATAATGAGTTCAGAAGTCCTTTTTAAGTGTTCGTATAAAAAAAAAGGAGAATATCTTTTTTTGTTGAACTGTTCATATGTTAAAACATGTTAAGAGAGACAATAGGTAATGTTCGCCTGTGAAATTGCATGAAGCGCGCGGAGCGGTGAAAATGGAAGAGTGATAGTAACACGCGTGGAACGTCCGAATGAGAATGCAATTGAGAGAGAGATTTGATGTGTGTGTGTGGTTAAAATACTATTTGGACCGGCTCCCAGCGAGCTTAAAAAGAAAAGTTTAGAAAAATGTCCTTGGAGAAATCCCATTGGACGGAAACATCACGTGGGGAGCTCTGTACTACGTCCGCTCGTTTTGAGTCGATTTAATATATAACGCCACGCCGGAATTTGCGTGAGAGTTATTTTTTATTTTTCACGCGTCAACATAATCATAATCATACTGCGCGCCTAAATTATATTTATTTTTATAACAATTTTTAATCCGAATCTTAACCGTGTCAACTGACACAAGAGTTCGACAAGATACACCTGAAGAAGGTCGGAGGTTATATCGACCGAAACGTTGTGAAAAATCACACTCAGGATGAGAACAGTAGTCCGATGAATACTAATACAAACTAATAGTATCTACTTAATTGTCTTGCCGCAGTAATGAACATATCAAAAAATTACGAAAATTTAATATTTCGATTTTTGAATGTTGTTCTCATAACAAGAAGTCACCAAAAATACCATTTGACCAATGTACGTGACTTTTGGAATATGATATCTTCGTTCCATTATGTGAGTGAAGTTTTTCTGCATTTTTACTTTTTAATTAGGTTGAATTTTGGACTTACGTCTATGCGTATATAGGTTATTAAACCAAATTACAAAATGCAAAAAAAATTGTTTTAGCTTATAGATCTATATACTGATCATAGCTGTGAAAATAAGTGTATTAATTAAATTGATAATTAATTTTTAGAATCTAGAAAAGTGTCCGACTTAGATAATAATTTTCCATCGATAATTTTGGAAATTGATTTCTTTTGGTCTTATTAACATTCGTGTCCGCCATATTTATCGCATCAGTCGTTTATTGTTTTATTCCCTTCAAAAGAAAAAAAAAATGAAAAACGTTTAAACAGATTTTTCCTCTAGCGTTAATGTTTTTTTTTTCTTTGCCTTTTTAAAGACAATTTTGAAGTATGAATTTCGATTAAAATTATATTGAATTTATCACTAATCGCCTCATTTCACAAAATGAATTTGAGGAACCGTTTTCATTTTGTTTTCACATATCTACTACCTGACTTATCCGTATCTATCCACACACACACACACACACACACACACACACACACACACACACACACACACACACACACACACACACACATATAATTATCCACTGACATGTGTTTTGTCGTCTACGACTCATCAGAGTGGCAGCGAGGTTTGAAATTAGGACCCCATGCCTAAACCTCTACCCCTGTGCTATCTCGTGCGACTGCTAGATGTATCGCGTTTAATGTAGATGTTATATATCTATATATCTATAAAAGTGAACGTGTCTGTGTATCTGTGTGTTTGTGTGTCTGTGTACATTTCCCTACGCAATAACTCTGTCAATTTTTAGTCTACAGACTTGAAATTTGATATACAGGGTACTGAGATTTGGGAAAATCGATTTGATCGGTTTTTGACCAGAAATTTGGCGATTAAGGTTCAACGATTTGACCTTTGAGAACTCTACCAAACTCTTCCCACAATTTTGGGTCTACGCACTTGAAATTTTAGATATAGGTTCCTTGGACATGGATCTAACTTAATAACTTGATTTGAGCCCCAAACAATACATTTTAAGGGGTCATAATAGGGGTCAAAGTTAAAAAAAATTGACCTCTGCGGTCTCTTCCAAATTACTCAGACAATTTCTGATCTAAATATTTGAAATTCAGAGATAGGGCAAGCTTTTTCATCAGTTTGGGTCGAAAATTTTTAGTTACCAATATATAAATGTATGTATGTATGTCTGTTTGCATGTCTGCCTTAAACTTTCAATAGAGGCGACGGATTTTACCAAGATCAGTATCGTTTTAAAGTTCGACCTTTCATACGACAAATATCGAAAAATTGGCTAAAAACATTAATATCTTCCCCTTCAACTAGGCACTTTTCTACAGGGGGGGATCACTTTTTTCGCCGATATTTTTTAAAGTTATCCTATCCTTTAGATTGTCTAGCCTTAATTTAAAAAAATCTCACTTCCGGTTTTGCGGTGATCGTAACAGCATAAACGTTAGGTTTTACCCCATTCTTTGCCTCCTTTGCGGTATGGGTTCGAGCCTGCCTTCCTACTACCATTTTTTTTTTTTTTTTTTGCTCAACATACACATCCAAACACCCGGGCAACGCCTGGCGCCCATGCTAGTATATATATATATATATATATATATATATATATATATATATATATATATATATATATATATGCGGAGGAGTGTGCTGGACGTCTACAGGATTGCAATTATGCATGTAGTGTCACAGAGCTTAGGTACTGCTGAAGATTGCATACGGAACCCTCATTCGTCGTCTTCGATGAGAGAATCCACCATATATATATATATATATATATATATATATAAAAGTGAAAGTGTTTGTCTGCGTGTGTGTCTGTGTGTCTGTCTGTGTACATTTCCTTACACAATAACTCTGTCAATTTTCAGTCTACAGACTCGAAATTTGATATATAGAATACTGAGATTTGGGAAAATCTTTGTAATCCGTTTTCGGCCAGAAATTTGGCTGTTAAGGGGTCAAAGTTCAACGATTTGACCTTTGAGAATTCTACCAAACCCTTCCGCCAATTTTGGGTATAAACAATTGAAAATTTAGATATAGGTTCCTTGGACATAGATCTAACTTAATAACTTGATCTGAGCCCAAAACAATAAATGTTAAGGGGTCACAATAGGGGTCAAAGTTAAAAAAAATTTGACCTCTGCGGTCTCTACAAAATTACTCAGACAATTTCTGGTCTAAACATTTGAAATTTTACATAAAGTGTATTCAGATATAAGACAAGCTTTTTAATCGGTTTGCGTTGAAAATTTGAGCTACCAATATATAAATGCATGTATGTATGTTTGCATATCATATATGGTAAAATTTTCGACAGAAGCGACGGATTTTCACAAGATCAGTATCGTTTTAAAGCTCAACCCTTCAGACGACAAATATCGAAAAATTGGCTAAAAACATTAATTCCTTCACCCTCAACTGGGCATTTTTCTACAGGGAGGGGTCGCTTTTTTCGAAAGGTATCCTCTCTTTTCGATTGTTTAGCCTTAATTTAAACCTATGTCACTTCCGATTTGGCAGTAGTCGTAACAGCAAAGACATCACGCTTATTTCCCATTCTATTCCTCTTTCGCGGTACCACTTTTTTTTTTTGCTCAACACACACCTCCAAACACCCAGGCAACGGCGGGCTGAAATGCTAGTATATATATAATAGTGATGGGTCGATTCCAATATTTTCCCCGATTCCGATGCAATTACCGATTCTGAATCCGATTTTTTATAAACTCTAAATATTTAACTATTGAGTAATTATTTTTCCTCAATTATAGTTAAAACACATGTTAAATGTGCAGATATTTTATCAGGCGAAAAAATTCACTTGTAAGCGATGATCTATAGATGTTAATTTTACTATTAGTTAAAATCAATCAATATTTATTATATTATTATTACTCCCAACAGTGGAGATTTTGCTTTTAACAGAATTAAATTATAAAAAAATTAAAGGAATCGTTTATTGGCATTAGAAAGTAGGTACAAATTTTTCCGATTCCGATACCCCTGAAAGTTCCGATTTTTCCAATTCCCAATTCTGATTCTGATTAAACCTCCCAACACTAATATATATATATATATATATATATATATATATATATATATATATATATATATATATATATATATTAGTGTTGGGACGATTTTAAATTCAGGTTTGAGATGTTCATAAGTAGGGACTAATGAATACAACGAGGTTGTTAAATAGTGCTTGATAAGATTTTCTTTTTTTTCTATGGCGTCGAATGGTTCGCCTGACGAAGTCTCATTGGCTGAAACAGATGGCTGTTTGTAGCAACTAAATGTAACGGTTTACCCTCGAATAACTAATGAGATATATATATATATATATATATATATATATATATATATAGCTTAAAGTAAAAGGAAAAGGGAAACTTCAATTCCACAAAAGGAGACTAATCTGGATAATGCCAAGCTCAACAATTATTATTGGAGCTTATACAATAGGACAACAAGAGGCAAAATTTGTCTCGCACAGGGTTCATTAGGGGCGAAAAAGATTAATCTTTTTTCGGCCCTAATGAACCTTAAGCTAGACGCCGCATCTTCCCCATGCTACCTAGCACCTTCTCTACTCTTCTGATGAGAAGCATTAGGCTTCAAAATGCCCTCGCATAAAGAGTCCCTTCTATCCCCCAAATTTTGCCTGTATTCCATTATTCAATAAATGATCCATTCTATATCTACCAATATATAGTTTTGTGTCTTCATTTCATGCTCTTGTTGTCCTATTATATATATATATATATATATATATATATATATATATATATATATAAATATATATATATATATATATATGTATATATGTATATATATGTATATATATATATAGTGAAAAATTTTGTTGAAAATTCAAAGACTCACGTTTTCTTTTTTTATAAGCTTCGTTTATTTCCTGGATTTTTTCCCATTACAGCTGTTTCATTAGTGGGAAGGCAATTTTAATACATGTGTGTGTGTGTGTGTGTGTGTGTGTGCATTATTTTGGATGTACTCGTTCTTAATCTTCATGTTAATATGGTAGTCGTTTGTTGCAGTGACGTTTACAATTTATGAATCAGTTCGGTTTATGGAAGAATGCTTTTTTTGTTACTTGTTTTTGAATGCAAAGGGGAATAATTTAAACCAAACCTTTTTCTACTTTATTACTTTTACTTCTTTATTTTATCCTTTTATTTTTTGCGGCCTCTCATTCCACGTCGAATTTATCTGAAAACGGATAAATTTCCGACACTTTGCAAATTATGTGTCTTATGTTTCGAAACATTTTGCAAATTAGAATACGTTTTGCACCATATGAACGCATGCTTCACATACCCCCCTTTTTTATACGAGTTTAGGTTAGGTTGTCTATAATGTAAATGTCAATTGTCTGTTTAAATGTATGTATGTATGTATGTATGTTTCGATAGAGGCGACAAATTTTTACGGGATCAGTATCGTTACCCTTCGGATGACAAATATAAAAAATGGCTAAAAACATTAATTCCTTCACCCTCAACTGGGCACTTTTCTACAGGGAGGGGTCACTTTTTTCGCCGATATTTTCGAAAGTCATTCCCTCTTTTCGATTGACCAGCCTTAATTTAAACCTTTGCCAGCTCCTGGTTGGTGATGGGCGCAACAGCAAAAACGTCAGGTTTTTTTCACATTCATTTTCTCCTTCGCAGTATGGGTTCGAGCCTGCCTCCCGACTACCACATTTTTTTTTTTTTGCTCAACACACACCTCCAAATACCCGGGGAATGCTGAGCACCCATGCTAGTTATTTCATAAAGTCCACTATTAATGTTTTCTGATCCTTGTGCTTGTCTCTTTAACACCTACTTCTTTTACTAGTTTTCTTTCACAGTCTTTATTTAATTAGGGAATATTGTGTTGTTTATATTCATTTCAATTGATAGAGGGAAGCGAAAAAACCTTCTCTACCACCAATAGCAATGGCCAAGAACACATTGCCTGAAAGTACTTCTTTTAAACTCCTCGGCCTAACGTTTATAGGGAATATGAACTGGAATAGGTACATTGAGAGCATTGCCAAGGCTGCTGCAAGGAAGGCTGGCTCCCTCTACCGTGCTAGAAAACTACTTACGCCTGCCAGTATCCTATACCTCTATAAGGCAACCATTCGCCCATGTATGGAGTACTGTTGTCACATCTGGGCTGGTGCATCTGCTGCTTGTCTCTCGCTCCTGGACAGGGTTCAAAAAAGAGTTGCCAACCTGATAGGTCCTGAACTGTCATCTAGGCTTCAACCTCTGTCCCATCAACGAGATGTTGCATCCCTCTGCCTGTTCTACAAATACTTTAATGGTGAATGCTCTGACGAACTGCAAACACTTGTACCTCCCCGACGTAACTACCCCCGACAAACCCGACAAGCTACTAAGTCTCATCCCTTTACAGTGGAGATCCCTAGGTGCAAGAAAGCCTTTTACTCCAATAGTTTCTTCCCCAGAACTGCGGGTCTTTGGAACTCCCTTCAGGGATTCTGCTTTCCCAACTGCAATGATATGCAGAAGTTCAAGTGTAATGTTAACAAACATCTTTCTACTCTTCTCCCTTCATAATGACCCCGCTAATTAATTCCCTAATAGTAGCCCCCTGCTTCAAAGTGGCACTGTGCCTTGTTTGGGGTGAAAATTGAATAAAAAAAAAAGAAAAAAAAAAAAAGACAACCACCACACTGACTCGGCCAACTGTAATCAGTTCTAAAAGAAATCCTTTACACTCTCATAAAAGTCAACAGAGGGTGTTGTTTTTTCCTTTAGGTCATCAGAAATAATAAATCATATATGAAAATAAAATTACTAATATATTTTTATGATTTTAGACTAATTTTTTAGGACTATTGTTTTATTGCTATATATCTAGATAAATCCGAACACTAGTGAAGCATAATTTTTTCTGTCATTTTTTTTTTCTTTTTTGATGGAGAGTGTACAAATTTAAGGTTTATTCTCAAAAGGGTGTAGCATTACCTGCCCCTTTCTACACGTTTTAACATACACTCACCTGATGGCGTTTCAGACCAAATTATCTCCCTTTCCGAAATAGTGGGTGGCGCTTCATTCTTCAATAGGTGGAGATAAAAGAGATGCGCAGCGAAATTCTAATGCTTGTTAAAATAAACAATATTACGCACTTAATTGTCATGCCGAAAATATCCAAAAATTACAAAAAATCATCGAATATAAAATTATTTCTAGCTAAGTAATTTTTACAGAAAAGTGTGTAAAATCGCATTTTTCTTAGACGTTATAAAGTAGACAGTAGGAGGCTAAACACAGGGGGCATAACTCCGAAAGGAATATTTTAGATTACTTGTGTCATGGCGGCAATATTTGTTGTTTATAGCGATAGACATTTTTTTAATTTTTACTAAAAACACAATAGCAGTTGTCCTGCTCAATGAATTTTCGTAACTTTTGGATATGTTACTATTTTCGACATGATAATTAAATACGGGATATTGTTTTTGCTTAAAACGATATATTTATAAATCAAGGAGGTATAAGTTTATTGCTTACTGCTTGAGGCGTCCTTACGGGGCTTCCCAGGCATTTTTTTTTTTTTTTGTGAAGCCAGACTGCTCTTCCTTCAGGGGCGCTGGTTTGACCTTCCCCACTTCCTTGTGTCGCATCTTCCTGCAGTGAGGCGGAAGTTATATATTAGTTTCTTCTGTTTTGTCTAGCATGAATGCGGCAGTGTGTCAGAAATTTCGTGAAAATAGTGAATAATTCCACCCCATCTTTCCAAGCTTATAACTCCTCGAAAAATGTAATTCAAGCCCTAATTTTTTTTTCAATTAAAGGAGCAAGGACCAAGGTTTCATTAAAAAAAAAAAAAAAAAAGTGTTTTTTTTTTTTTTTTTAAAGGTTTTAAACTTCGGACTTTACAGGTAAATTTCTAAAAAAACAGTACTTTTTTTGTTTTAAATTTGAATATATTATTTATTGACCTTTTCTCTTCAATTTGTGATATATAAGACTTTGGTACATAAATTAATTATTTACTTTTTAATAAAATGGGAGGCGTGAATTATTCGACCCCCTGTCTTTCCAAGCTTATAACTCCTCAAAAAATGTAATTCAAGCCCTAATTTTTTTTCAATTAAAGGAGCAAAGACCAAGGTTCCATTAAAAAAAAAAAAGAAAAAACAAATAACGTGGTTTCAAAAAAAAAGGTTTTAAACTTCAAACTTTACAAGTAAAATTCTAAAAAACACTACGTTTTTTGTTTGTTTTAAATTTGAATATATTATTTATTAACCTTTTCTCTTCAATTTGTGAGTAAATTAATTATTTACTTTTCGGTGAGTAAATTAATTATTTACTTTTTAATAGACACTTGAAAAATGGGGGGGGGGCGTGAATTAAAAAAAAAACGTTTGTCTAAAATATTATATTCGGTTTATTGGAAAGAACATAAAATTTCACATTGACCCTGAAAATATCGTAAAAATAGAATCAATAGAAAAATTTTGATAGATTTTTAAAGTTTAAAAATTGAAAAATATTGAGTTCGGAAAATTCATTACTGTTTAAAAAAAAAATATATTTCTATTACTTTTAAAACAACTTTAATAGTTTATTTTGGAAGTATAATCCATAAAGAAAATAAACAACCTACTTTTAACAGAGAAATTACGAGATTTTTATATTTTATTCGCAGTTTCGTGTTAGGGGTGTCAAAAATTCCTACAAAAATTCTGATACACCTATGAATGCGCGTACGCCAGAACGCGTGCTGTGAGTGAACACGCACTTACTTCACTGTATTATGATATTTCGGCGTTTCTATATTATACAAACTAACAAAATTTTGGAATTTCAAGTGAAACAAATCGTACCTACGTAATTGTCAGGTCGCAAATAGTAACATATCCACAAATCACGGAAAACGATGAAGTAGAAAAATAATTATTTATGAAAAACAGTTTTCGATAAAATTTTGTCTGACATTTTGAATTACGTTCGTCACGTGACGTAAGCAACAGAACTTAATTATTCCCCCTTTCAACTTATCTCTTTTTTTTTTTTTAGTAAGCTTAATTATAGTGATTCCGCTTCATTTCACAAATTTCTTGGTAAAATTTGTCGAGACCGCTCTGATTAGGGGGTTGTTTTGAAAATGGAACGGAAATTTAAATTTTGTTTCGTTTTAATCTTTTTTTTTTTTTTTAAATCGCGCATGCGCCAACACAATCGAAAGTAATCGAAAGAATAAAAATCAACAATCGTACTTTTTATATAAAAAAAAAACGAAAGACTTTTGTTATAAAAATAAAATTTTATTAACAAAAACTAAATATTGTAATTTTTAAAAGAAAAAAGTCAATTTGGTAAAATTTTTGGTATTTTTTAACATTAAGTCCAACTCACCGTTCACATTCGAAATGTCGACTTTTATAGGTTTTCGGGTATGCTGACAACGAAGAACAGCTTTCGGAATAGACACCCCCAACCTCCCCATGTTAAGAACGGCTTTCGGAATAGACACCTCCAACCTCTGCATGTTAAGAACGGCTTTCAGAATAGACACCTACAGCCTCCCCATGTTAAGAACGGCTTTCGGAATAGACACCCGAACCTCCCCATGTTAAGAACGGCTTTTGGAATAAACACCCCCAACCTCCCCATGTTAAAAATGGCTTTCGGAATAAACAGCTCTAACTTTGTCAGCATACCCGAACACCTTTTAAAAGTTAACATTTCGAATGTGAATGGCGAGTTTTCGATTTCATTATCGCATGCGCAATTTAAACAAAAAGATTAAAACGGAATGAAATTTAAATTTTCGTTCCATTTTTAAAACAAACCAAAACAACAGAGCGATCTCAACAAGTCTTACCAATTTCTTTTCTCATTATTCATTATTTTTTTTACCTGATCGTTTTTCGTAATTTTTGGATATGTTACTATTTGAGACCTGACAATTACATAGGTATCATTTGTTTCACTTGAAATTCATTTTTTTTTTCGTATGTATATACAGAAGCGTCCATATTTCCCTTAAGTTTCACACACACACACACACACATCCTTTTCAGTCTTCATTATTCTCATTGTACACATTTTTATGCACACAATGTCTAAGCGAACACACGCACGCACACACATAGACATATAGTTAAAATCTGTGATTGATTTTTTTTCCATTGTTTAGCAAAGTTTTCATCAAACACAGACAATAAGGTATATATATATATATATATATATATATATATATATATATATATATATATATATATATATATATATATATATATATATAAATTAAGTGCTAAATTAAAACTTTCGATAGATCTGTTTTGGTATCAATAATGAAAATCTTTTGATGTCCCAAAACAGGAAAAAAAAGTGACGGTTCATAAATTTCATGTTATATTAATCAAAAAGTGAATACGGACGAAAGAAAAAATAAATTCTAAAATGTTAAAAACTAAAAATGATGTCAAAATTGTAAAAATGTCTCCTTTTTGACACAATTGTAGCTATCTCTTAAAAAAAAAAAATTTAAATTAAAAAAATTTTTGTTTTCATTTTTTTCATTTATTTTAATTTTTTTAATTTTTTCTTTTCAGAAAAGGAATATTATTTACATAAATTATTTTTATTCCTATAATTTGGAGTCTTCAGACTACTGTTTTCATCTTGTGATATTTTCACAACGTTTCGTTCGATGCAACCTTCGGTCTTCTTCAAGTGTATATTGTCAAACTCGAGAATCTTTCTGTCGAACTCGAGAATCTGCACGAAATTTCAAATAGAATCTGTGGCGGAATATATTTTTCTGCAGGGCAACCAATTTATAGTCGAAATCGCCAATTTGTTGATTATATTAACGGGACCATTAAAGGTAACTTTCACGGGGTCGTCAATTTATAGAAAGGTTCACTAATCAACACCGTTACATAAAGTAATAAAAAAATAAAAGAAATAAATTCCGAAAAAGACAACACTCGACCCAAAAAAAACCAAAAAAACACGAAATCGCTGCACTGCAGTAACATAAAATAAACAACATTTATTTACGTGTTAAAAATATTTAAATTGTTGCAACATACATGTTTTCTTGTGTTGAATGTTCATAATGAAGGATTACTGATGGGAAGATTTTGTGAGTATGGCACGACGTTTGAAATGACTAATTTTTTTTATGATAAAAGTGACGCACGAGGGCTTCTTCAAGTCCCTGTGGTTATTTTTGAGAGAAACAGTCGATAAATCATATAAGCAAATACGTGTGTTTGTATCGTAAGAACAGTAGTTTGAAATAAGAATTTTCAAAAAGACGACCTTGCTGGATGCGATAAATTTCCAGGTTGAGTATTGAAGTTCATCTGCGGCGTAAAATCATGACGGCGTTTTTACGTCTCCCGCAGACGAAGTTCCTTCCAACACGTGTTGAACTTGATAAATTGAAGAGAAAACTGGTTTGATTTTGGCCAGTAAATCTTTAAATACAGGTTTTCTCGAACGTCCCAGCCTGTTTACTGTATTCATACGCGAAGGAGCGTAACATAGTTCCATTTTCTTTTATGTGTGCGGTGGTCACATCACATCGGCATATTCCTACGCGTTTTTCATACGCGTGGGCATTTCAAAGCGATGATGGCTGTGGAATGTTCTGGCTGGGCATTTATTCCAGCCAGGCATAGCGGTTGCTACAAATCGTTTATTTAATCCATGGGAACAGCATGATCTTATTCTGTCAGCCGTGCGGATCTGTAGCATAGTGGATAAAGTACGTGGCAAAATTAGTTGTAAAGTTACACACTTCTGGAGGTTGATGGTTCAATCCTCATTGCGGGCAACACCCAAAATAGAATTGTGATTTACTTTGGACTCTTGCACAGACGGGACGAAAGCGAACTACTCCTGTAAAGGGGTTTGTTCAAAATTCAGTGCAGATTCCCGAGTTTGACAGGATACAACTGAAAAATGCCGGAGGTTACATCGACCGAAACGTTGTGAAAATAACATTCAAGATGAGAACAGTAATTTGAAGAATCCAAATAAAATGAATAATTTATCCTCATCTAAAAAATTCAGAAAAAAAAATTATTTTCTTTCTCAGTTCTTGGTCAGGGTTACTGCCTTTCAGCCTTTTTGAAAAGAATTTCAGAATAAAACTACAAAAGTTTCAAACAAAGATGAAGAACAATGTGATATCAAAGAATTCAGTTGCAAAAAAAAAAAAAAAGCTGAGATAAAGGTGCGAAAAGAGAAAAACATATTTTTCAAAATGATTATAATGAAACTAAATCCTATGTAGAATATTGGTTTTAAAGAACTGCATGCCTGTGGAACTCTGTTCCGTCTGCCTGCTTCCCACCGGACTACAACTTGGATGTCTTCAAGTCCAATGTTAACAAATTCCTAATGAACCGCCCCCTTAAGTAAGCACTTCATAAATCTCCACACTAACGTAATGTACTTGCAATAACCCTTATCCCTGAGTGGCTTCCGGGCTTTGATAAGTGGTGATCACTATGTAAAAAAAAAAAAAAAAAAAAAAAAAAAAAAATTATCACTTTTGTGTCAGAAGTCATATATCTTGACTTTGACTTTCCATGTCTCACTGACTTTAGCAAATAGCGTACATACCTTTATAAATATTTGCTAATATTTTATCCTCTGATGAGATGGTAGACATCGAAACCCTATAGGTTAAGGAGATTAAATTTCTAAAGTATTCTTTGTCTTGCTTAAAATAATAAAAATTCTTTGATATGAAACTCAAACGCTTCATTTCAAAAAGTTTTTTTGGAAATTCATTGAATCACTACAATTAATTTATTTGCTCTATCTTGCATATCGAGCAATTCTTATTTAGATGGGATAATACTTATAGAATATTAATGCCAGTAATATTGTGTAAATTATATATATATATATATATATGTATATATATATATAAGTAATGTGATTTATAATTAAAAAATTTAACAAAATTTTTTAAATTTAAAAATCAAATTTTAATTAAATTAAAAATCAGTTTCATAAGAAGGAACAACAACAAAATCAATTTGATTTTGTTGTTGTTCCTTCTTATGAAACTGATTTTTAATTTAATTAAAATTTGATTTTTAAATTTAAAAATTTTTTTTAAATTTTTAAATTATAAATCACATTACTTAATATTGAATTAGCTCTAGGACATTTAACTATCGAGCTTATTATATATCTAAATTACAACGAGCACTTTCTATTTCCTGTATTTTAATTAAACTAGTAATTTCACTGTTACATTAAAATACACTTAGCTCTTTAGACTATTGTTCTAATCTCCTTTAAATTATATATATATATATATATATATTTTTATATATATATTTAAGTAATGAAATCAAAAGGATGTAGTGTTTACCTGATATACGCAATGGTAAACCTCAATATAAATACCAGTGTTTATATATAGAGATATTTTAATCCCAACCGAATAAAAAAGCTCAATACACATACAATAGAGAGTAGAGCTTATTATAAGAGAAAGAAATTTAAACTGTAAGTTGAACTTTACAATCAAAATTTATTGTTCGACTGAATACTCCAAAAAACAATTTACAAAGTCCTTATTCCGTGGAGTTTCAAAGAATGTTATTCTTGCTATTCTTCTCATGAGAGGACAGAAAGAAATCAGCAAATTATATTTGTTGCATAGCTAGAATTTGCTAACTATGACATTAAGTGAAACCGCAATTTATGATAGTCATAAGTTACCAAGAAAGTAAAAAAATGTTGGATATGTAAAAAAAAAAAATATAAAAACAAATAATATTTCAACTTGCATGGAGATTCTCTCAAGATAATCCGAAAGACAAAAATAATTCTAAAACTATGGCTAAAAATACATTACATGAAAGTACTTCTTTCAAACTACTTGGCTTAACGTTCACAGGGAACATGAGTTGGAACAGATAAATCAAGAGCATTGCCAGGGTCGCTGCGAAGAAGGTGGGCTCTCCCTACCATGCTAGAAAGTTACTTACGCCTGAAAGTATCCTGTACCTCTACAAGGCCACCATTCGCCCATGTATGGAGTATTGTTGTCATATTTGGACTGTTGTATTTGCTACTAGTTTCTCACTACTGGACAGGTTCAAAAGAGAGTCTCGAATCAGATAGGTCCTGAACTGTCATCTAGGCTTCAGCCTCTGTCCCATCGACGAAATGTTGCATCCCTTTGCCTGTTCTACAAGTATTTTAATGGTGAATGCTCCGACGAACTACAAGCCTCTGTACCCCCTCGACATAAATACCCTGACAAACCCGACAAGCAGAAAAATCCCACCCCTTCACAGTAGAGATCCCTAGATGAAAGAAGGCATTCTACTCTAATAGTTTCTTCTCCAGAACTGCTAGACTTTGGAACGCCCTTCCGAGTTCCTGCTTTCCCAACTGTACTGACATGCAGAAGTTCAAGTGTAATGTGAACAGACATCTTGCTGCTCAACTCCCTACATAGCAACCTTGCAACTTATAGCCCTGATAGTAGCCCCCTACATCAAAGTGGCATGGTGCCTTGTTTGCAGGGAAATGGAATAAAAAAAAGAAAGCCGGTTTATAAAACGACTAGGTGTTGGATAATCCGAATGCTCGGGAATGACATCAAAGGGAAGTCGGTTAGGAACCTTCCAGGAATGATGTCAAAAAGACAAAATGGGAGTTGTAGAATCCTCCAAGTTTAGGTCAGCGATATTGACCGAGATTTCAAGACAATGCTTGGTGGAATGTTGACGACATCTGTGCCAATAAAATAGATGTGCAGACAGTGGGAAGAGAGAGAGAGAGAGAGAGAGAGAGAGAGAGAGAGAGAGAGAGAGCGACAACGACGGCAAGCAAATTGACACATTCTTCTCTATTACAAAAAAATATCCCACCATGCGTGCCGTCACTTATGTCAAAACTGTCATTCTGAAATCGAACAGGTTATTTTGATTAAACAAAATATTTTATAACCAGCTGCGTGTGCTTTTATATATATCGAGACAATGACAAAGGTTGATTTTTTAGAAATTATATAGATTGAAAAACACCTTTGATGACCGGCCGGGGCGGATATATAACATGAGATGTTTCATTATTTACACATGAGCAAGTCCATTTTCTTAAATTTGACTGGCTGCTAGTCCATGAGTGAATAATTTATTGCGAAAATTCTTGCTTGAATTAAGCAATATATACACATCAAATATTAGAGCACTTTATGTCGGTATAAATATCACTTTGAAGCCACAGTTTCCTTTCATGATAGCAATCCATTTTCCTCTTCTCAGAGTAATGCATAAAATAGCAGTTCATCTCCAATGGACGATTGTATTTTAGGGATTAGATAAACCCAAATAGGTTAATATCTACGGCGCCAGTAACTTTTCTCTTTTTTTTCCAAATAACAACCAACATGCCTGAAGACGGTCGAAGGACAATCCGATCGAAACGTTGCACAAATAACACTCAAGATGAGAACAATAGTCTGATCAATACAAATCATATAAACTAAATAATTAAATTAAAAAATTATACAGAATTAAAATATGTCTGTGGAATCGGTAATCAAAATGCTTGACACTCTTAGAATTTTAAATCTTCAACTCTTAAATCCATGAATCTGTCCTGATTCTAAAATCTGTTTTTTCTTCCACTAAAACCTCTTCACGTGTTTTGCATTTTGTTGCAAACACGTGTTTTGTTTTTTGTTGCAAACACGTGTTTTGTTTTTTGTTGCAAACACGTGTTTTGTTTTCCTGTGTTTATTAATACTTTGTTCTTATTTGAACTTTGATTTTCCGTTCGAATGAAGGAATTTTTGGTTTCGTTTGAACAAAACATCATACATTATTGATTAGAGATAAGCCTGCAAACTTTTCCAAAAATAAACCAGAAGTAGATAAAGCAAAAACAACAAAAAAGAAAAGACGAAAAAAACAATGTTGTTGCATGTCTCAGTTGAAAAAGTCCCTTTTTTTTTTCGAAACTTTTCCCATCACCGATTGTGATGACTGATAACATTTATTTGTTCAGCCACAAACAAAGCATATTCTCACTTGGTACGTAATCGCTTCTTTCTTTGAACCGCTTGACTGCTTTCTGCTTCCGAGTCTGTACCAACATGCAACAATTTCAATGTAATGTAAACAAACATGTTGCAGCACAACTCCCCATTTAGGACGCACCAGGTAAAATCTAACTCTTAATCACAATAGCTTCTCATGTATCAGTGGCAATATGACTTGTTTAGGGGAGGGAGGATAAAAGTTTTAAAAAATTGTGTAAGTTGTTATAACTTTGATCCTTCGTCTAAATTATAAGGGCACACACCACACTTACATGCACACAAACACACACACAAATACACAAGCACACAAACACATACAAACACACACACAAATACACACACAAATACACAAGCACACAAACACATACAAACACACACACAAATACACAAATACACAAACACAAACAAATACACAAACACACACACACACAATTACACAAACACACAAAGCTGAACTCCAATCTCTGGTCGCCCCTCGCCAATCTTTCACGAAAAGCACCCGTCTAACTGAATCCACTGTCAAAAATTTCCCCCACTCTATATCTGTGCCTAAATCAAAACGTGGATTCCATGAACAAAGCTTCTTTCGTAGAACTGCACGCCTGTGGAACTCTGTTCCGTCTGCCTGCTTCCCACTGGACTACAACTTGGATGTCTTCAAGTCCAATGTTAACAAATTCCTAATGAACCGCCCCCTTAAGTAAACACTTCATCAAATCTCCACATTAACGTAATGTACTTGCAATAACCCTTATCCCTGAGTGGCTTCCGGGCCTTGATAAGTGGTGATCACTGTGTAAAAAAAAAAAAGAAAAAAAAAGCCCTTTCAGTTTGTTGATCCCAATTGGAAATCAAAGATTGGAATTGGTTAAAACCGAACAAATGAATTTTGCCTTTTGTGTAAATTGAGAAAAATGTTGAACATTTTCGTTTATTTTAGTTTATGTTTATATTATTATTTACATTATTATGGCCTGACATTTTCACAAACTAAGATAAAAGCGCGCTACTAGAAGTTTATAAGCAGGCTGGGACATTCCATTATGTTCAGATGGGTGTTAATTGGTTGCTAGCTCATGAGTGGATAATCTTTTGCAATATACTCCAACATGACAACGCTGTAGATGAGTATTTTCGTTCAAGAAAATGTGTCGTACAAACTATTTTAGCGCAAAGAGTGTTCACTCGCATTTCTGTTGCAGTTAACCTACCATTTGCTTCTTCAAAGGTTAAACTTATTTTTACTTTCATGATATTGTAACTAAATGACTCCGAGATGATTAAAAAGGCAAACAAGAATTAAAATCTAGATGGTCACGTGATGTAGATTAGATTGAAAGTTTTTCGATTTTTGTGAAATTCAAACATTAGGTATTAAACATCAATTCATAAATATTCACTAAATTTCAGTTACTTCGGAATATTTTAAAGGCTTTAATGAGGAATAAAATGGGTAAAACCTCTTGTTTGAAGTTTCAATATTTCAGATTTTCATGGAATTTGATCCACAATCATTAAACGCCAATTATTTAATTTTAGACATTTTTCTAGAATCAAAATTATGCAATGAATTTTGATCAAAATTGGAATAAGTATCATTATATCTTAATTTAAAACTTCCTAAGGGCATATAAGTTGTCCAAAACTGTTCTGTTTAATGAATTACATATATTAATTACATAAATTAATTCTTAGGTATCTTCCAGTATATATATTCATCATTCCTGAAAGTCAGGATTCAGAAATGGTGATGAGACAGTTTACATGATTTTTTCTGTTCGCCAATTAATGGAGATATGCAAAGAGCAACGGGTTTCTTTGCCCTAAGTTTTTGTTGACCTGACCAAAGCTTTTGACACCATCAATCGGGACCCACTCTGGATTATTCGAAGCAAACTTTGATGTCCTGTTTTATGGAAATGCTGAAGGAGTTACATCAGAATGTGAAGGCCCAACTGAAGATAAACGCTATATTGTCTGAACCAATTGTTCAATAAACAATGGAGCCAAGCAAAGTGACATACCAGCATCCACATATGTTTTTCAATTTACTTTGCAACAATGCTTATCTATGCTTTTAGAGACAGTGATGTTGGGATGTCTTTGCGTTTTCGAGCTTCTGACTCCATTGTCTATTGATATCTGCTGAACTGCTGTATGGTATCGTTCAAAATCAAATGCATTGGACTTGACACTGAGGATGAGAGATGATGGGATACCAAAACAACTGTTCTATGGGGAGCTTTCCATAGGAAAGAGACCGCAGTATAAACTTACGAAAAGGTTTAATTATGTATTGAGGGTTGGTTGGTTGTTTTTGTTTTATGGCATATCAACCCTTTTCGGGTTATTTAATGCCAAATCCGGTTATTTTGAAGAAACATTTTTTTAATAGAATATATTTGTTTTTTGCAAGTTAGCTTCAATTCAACCCATATCTGGGACCTCAACAGGCACCACCACTCCGGGTCAGAGTGGACCTGGGAGCAATGGCAATCAAAGGGTGGCTCCGCACTCCCCAAAGCCCACAAGCTGGGGCCTCACCATCGGATATAGTTTAAGGTCATATCCAGGACCCCCATCGAGGGACTTTTACCCTCTGCAGGGGGGGGGGCAGTATTGAAGCATGCCATTAGAAAGCAGAATGAATCCACAATTCCTGTCGAATTGCTAAAAGAACTAACGCCGGTTTAGTTAATCATTTGAGGTCACACAATGTTAGGCATGACCAACAATTATATGAGGCCATTCTGCTTTCCAGAACGGTTTGACAAGACTCTCAAAGGCGCATAATGAAGTCATACCACAAACAACCCCAAATACTGGCAAGTTTCCCTGTCACCTCTGTGAACGATTTCGCAAGAGTGTAGCTGGTTTAAAGAACTATCTGTGTGCGCATGGACGCTCTTCATCATTCTGAAGAGATGGCAAGCTTCTGTCAAGAAGTAGCAATCATATATGTTTATTTATATAACTATATATATATATATATATATATAAATAAATTTTCTTATAATATATATCAATCCTTATTTAAGAAGCTCAAGGTAATTACAGAGCAATATTTGCAGCTTCTCTTCCAATTTTCGGATTTTAATCATGTAAAAACACACTTCATTTTCTTTTGACGGATTGATTGTTGCTATTTCTTCTGATGAGTTAGGGGAATAATAGATTCACTGATTGATATAATAATTAAGTGGTTGATATTGCACTATGAAACAGATACTGTCAAGAATTGTAAAAGTCAACTGAATTAAAGGAATAAATTATAAGATGGTCAACATCATGAATTTTGGAATATAACTTTTATCATTTATTCTCTCTCTCTCTCTCATATATATATATATAAACTATACATACATATTTCAAAGACGAACCAGCGGTTTCATTATTTATATCATCTATGGCTGATATAAATTCAATACAAATCGTCAGCGTCGGTAGAAAAAGGAAAACAAAACGGATGGCTGTCTTAATACAACGAAACCATTGGTTCGGCTTTGAAATATGTATGTATAGTTTTTAAATAAATATTTGTATTTTAGCCTTTACATTCGCGATTGAGCAATTTATTTTATTTCTTTTCATCACATTCTGACCCCCTATATATATATATATATATATATATATATATATATATATCTGTATATATATATCTGACCCCCTATATATATATATATATATATATATCTGTATATATATATATATATATATATCTATATCTATATCTATATCTGTATATATATCTATATCTGTATATATATATATATCTGTATATATATATATATATATATATATATATATATATATATATATATATATATCTGTATATATTAAGTAATGTGATTGATCATTTAAAATTTGAAAATCAAATTATAATTAAATTAAAAATCCGTTTCATAAGAAGGAACAACAACAAAATCAATTATCTGTACGATCGTTTCGGAAAACAATGCTTTTTATTGTGGTAGACATCAAGTTACGTACAATAATTGCATATAGTTTTTTAATAAGCAAGGTTTCCTCGTCAGCAAATTTTGAAGGGTTTTTATTAAATTTAAAAGACACCATAAATAAACCTAGCATTAAAAGTAAGGCAGATGTATCTGAAAAAAATTGAAATAAAAGGTCTGGATTTAAAATTTATAAGAAAATTAATATGGGTTAGAGATAGAAAAGAAATAGAGTAAAATTATAGATTTGAATTTAAATTATAAGTTTGCTTTAAGTACCACATTTCAAATATATATATGCATATATATGAAAAAAATAGACACACACATATATATATATATACATAGATATACAGGTATATATATAAAAAAATATATAGAGAAATTTACCTTTTAATTTTTCACTTTTTGAAATCAGGAACTATGGTTAAAATACTCATTTCGATGTTTGCTATAGCTTTTTACCTTAATGAATGATGAATTTTAAAAGGGGAGGGGGACGCCCGTGCAATAAATTATTTCCGTTAGCGTACTTTTGATTTAAAGACGCTACTGTTTATATTTCGAATGTTGTTTATGTAATTACATGTTGTAAGGGGAGATAATTGTCATATTTTCTTTACTTTATTTATTTAAAGGGTGTAAGGGGGATAATTAGACTAACTTAATTTATTAAAAAAAAAAGAAAAAAAAAGAAATTGTAATCTATTTTTACTAATAAGTAATTTTTAATGATTTAAGGTGGTTTATATTTATTAAACTTAAACCAACATTTATGACTGCATGTAAATATTAGCTCCTGTCTTGAATTTAATAGTGTGGTTGTATTTTTTATATCTTCATATTTTAAAATTTTTAGGGTCTCTTTTGTACATAGTGCAGAAAATTTATCTCCTGGTTTATATGATTTGCAAGTCTCAATTATTCGCCATTTTAAGTTGAAAGAAATATTGCTATTTTTTAGTTGCCAAATATAGTTGGATAGAGTAGTTTGGTTTGACAGAGAGTTATTTTTAAAAGAATGTTTGTGCGTTGAAATTCTATGTTTTATTAGGCCAGATGTGGAACCAAAATATATTACCTCTTGCTTATTGTGATTATTTTCCGTTAGGTCTGGTGCTGGATTATTATATGGTGGGTTGATTTGTAATTGATCGGTAGATTGGTTTAAGTTGGTGTTATTATTTAATCTGGTAGTTGAGTTATGGCTGTTAATAGGTTCTTGTATATTTGGAGTTTTTGATACTGTGCAGCTATAGATAACATTTTTAATTTTACATGAGCCTTGTAGGGGACATTTATTTTTTCTTCTACAGTTACAGTCTGATGTATTTTGTATAGTTGTATTTTGTAGCTTATTAATTTTCTTATTATTAGAGCTAATTATTTTTTGATGAAGGTTAGGCATAGTAGAGTAAGAGACTTTAATTGTGTTCTTATTGAAAATTTTATTATATTTATGGGGGGGCTTTAAAGTTCCTATCTAATATTTTAAAAAGGCTCATATAAAATTAAATATGTTATCTATAGCTGCACAGTACCAAAAACTCCAAATCTACATGAACCTATTAACAGCCATATCTGTATATATATATACATATATATATACATATATATATATATATATATCTGTATATCTGTATAACGTTTACTGCACTACCACGTTACATTCATTAACCCTTATCCTCGAGTGGACTTCGGCACTTGATAACTAGTAACTAGTAAAAATAAAATCTGTGATTGAGGTGTCAGGTTTTCTTTTCTAATTTTCTTTGGTGGTTGTGGAGGGGGTGATATTATTGTTGTAAGCTTAGAGTTTTTTAAAATTCTTTTTCACCCAAAACAGGGCATGTTATCACTTGATTGCAAGGGGATAATAATATTTGGGACCATGGTTACAGGGGACTGCGTGAGATGTGGAGCAAAGCGACAATTTATATTATACTAGCTGGCTACCCAGCGTTGCCCGGTCGTAAAATGTGCATAAATATTATATTTTAATTAATGCAGAATTCTTATTTTTTACAAACAGAAATACTATATTAAGGTATTAAACGTAACGTTAAATTCTTAAAAAAAAAAAATGAAATAAAACAATGGAAAGACACTGCGACATGTGCATGCGATGATTATGTTTTTTCGAAACAGTTCACTTCTCGTAAGTAAAAAAAAAACAAAAAAAAACTCGAGCTAAGATCGAAACCAAAACCTAAAGATAGTGAGCTAAGTACGAAAACCATTAGGTCAGCTTAACACAACTTTAAAAAGTGTTTTCAAACCTGCTTATTCTTAACATAAGTAATCTCTCATGTGAATGATTCACGTATGTGCATTTGTAAAACAGTTGACAAACAGATAAAAGTCCGATAACCTCACATATCAATTTTTTCAATTTTGACTCCTTAGCAGCCCTTTTTCCCGGATGAAAACCAATTAAAAAGTTTTCCACATGTCTGAATACCCTATATACAAAATTTCAAGTCTGTTGATCAAAAATCCGTTGAGAAGTGTCCTCTCACACACACATTCCCATTTTTATAGATATACTAGACTACCCGTGACCCATTGGGTCAGTATGTTATATTAGCTATAGAATTCATGTATGAGCATGACATTTGTGACGTAAAGAAAATATATTTTTTGACATAACAGAAACATTTCTATGAAAGTATATTAAAATGAAAAATCACAGATGGATTGCTCAAACGTGAAAAAAAAATCCTCCCTATTCGTGTAAAGTTACCTATTTTTTCGAATAATGGCTCAAAAATCGAAAATTAAACATGATTTTCCCACGAATCAAACGCTAACGAAAGTCATTTAGCAGCAAAAACGCACACAAACCTACCGATGAGAAATATAAGAATGAAAAACCCATATTGGAATCCTTCAACCAAGTTATAGAAACTTAAAATCTAAAAAACAATAATTAACAAAACCTGAAGCAAAAAAATAAAACCTAAATAAATAAGATAAAATAAAACTAATATTGAAACAGATTAGTAAATGTGTCAACAAATTCACCGTTCTCACACAACTATTTTATATCTAGAAATGTAAACAAAAAATAAAAAAAGAAGGAAGGAAGGAAGAAAGGAAAGAAAAGGGACAGATAGAGAGTAGTAGTAGTAGTAGTAGTAGTAGTAGTTGTCTTGGCTTTACTACAATTGTTCTTATGTTTGTCAACGGGTTAAAGTTGTTTAGTTGTAAGAAAATAGCGACAGTATAGCTGTAATAAAGAATAGTTGCAAAACACCCCCACTCTTCCCATGTTAAATAATAATTTCGAAATAACGTTAATATTTCAGTGCGCAGGTCAAAATCTGCAAAAGAAGCCATTTGTGTTTATTTGTCTACGTTGTTATGGGTTAATGTTTATGCGCGCATGTGCAACCGGATGTCGTAAACCGGAAAGTGGGTTACACCACTCGTTACAAGGTCATTTGAGTTTTATAATTATATAGATAGATTTAAACTTCTCCATGACAGTACAATCAGGGAAGCTGGAACCAGGGAGGTAATTCCAAAGTGTAGGTGTTCGAGGGAAGACTACTATTAGAGTTAAAAACTTTCTAGCATCTGGGAATCTCTACAGTGAAGAGGTGGGATTTTGTTGCTAAACAGATTTGTCAAGTATATATATATATATATATTAAGGGGCACAAGTACAATGAGTTCATCAGAGCGCATTCCGTTAAAATATGTGTAAGATAAGTACAGGGATGCAATATTGTGGTGATGAGACAGGGGTTGGAGCTTGGTTGATAGTGCAAGAGCTATTAGATTGAAGATTCCTTTTAACACCCTGTCTAAGAAGGAGAGAGACTGGCGTTAGATGCCCCAGTCCAGATGTGGCAACAATACTCCATGCATGGGAGAATGATGAGATTATAACAGTAATAATAAGAAACCAAATTCGATGCAAAGAAGTTTTTTTCTCAAGAAAAAATATTTTAAATTCTTATGTAGAAATATTGGATCTGTTACCATTATACACGTCACCAGCGTGGTCTCGATATAAAAACATTAAGGCATTAATAAATATCTTCATTTGACACCAGAAGAGATTGGTTATCACAAGCTTTTGTCATTATAACTCGATAATAAGGAAAAAAAAAACCCCAAAAAACAATGTGTTTATAACTCCCTAAGGAAGGTTGGAGTCGATTAAAATATTTGATCTACAGGGTGGAACGATGAAGTTGTCGCCTTAAAGAAAACAACTCTACAGCTTTATTTTAAAACTTTTATTAAAAAATCAATTCACGTAACTTGATTATGTAGTAGAGCTGACATCTATTCAATGTAGCTGTTTTAGCCTCAATCACCGCCTCGATACAGGTTCGGAACTAGGAGCATGCCTTTTCCACAAGTGCCAGCGGAAGCTTGGTGAATTCTAGGCGGATGCAGTGATATTTGGTTTCTGTGGAAGGTCACGTTGATGATGTTCTTGACATATAACCAAACGAAGTTGTCTAGTGGGTTCAGGTCGGAGGAGGAAGAGGGCCAATGAAAGAAGGGTACAAAGCTGTAACACTCCTACTGAAGCCAAGCCTTGGTCTCTTTGGACTAATTTCACCAGGCGATCACCACACTCTTCAGAACATCCAGGTACACTTTGGTGTTGACTTTGAAGCCGACTTCGGAGACGTGAGGTTGCATGATGTGGCCCTCATTTGTAACCACACCAAAGACCATAACCGTGTCTGGAAACTTTGTTTTCATAACCATCAAGAATTGAACCATCCAGATTTGCATTTTGAGGGTGCTGGTAATGGTCCTGTTTTCATAGTTTGGATCGGTAGAGAGGATGTGGTACAACAGCACATCTCCAATCTTGCTTGTTGAACATTGTGTCACTTTCAGGCATGATAGAAGACTCCTATTGCTTAAGATTTGTACACAACTGGCCAACTAGTAGATGGTCTGTAAAAAACCACCTAAAAAACAAAAAGAAAAAAATGATTTTCATCAAATGGAAATGGAATCATGTCGTCTTTTCTGTGGCGACAATTTTATCGTTCCATCCGCTATGTAAAACTATTGGATTTGTTAACAATAATGATCTTTCTTACTGAATTTTTGAGATAGGGATTGATTATTAATATTTTTTGGATTCTTTCCATTTGAAAACGAGAATTCGACTACGTTTCTGCTGATCATGACTTGATTAATTCTCGTTTTGAGACGAGAAGGCCATTAAGCTTTCTGAGATCACTCATTTTGACGAGGTGAGTCATTTGAAGCGTATGAAATAGCAGGTGAATGTCTGACATCTGGTAGGATGCCCCATCCCCAGCTAGAAGAAAATGATGAGAATAAATGGACATGGCATTATTAGGTTTGGCAGAAATGTGTTACCATCTTCCTACATACAGCGCCTGGTATTTCTAAATAATCATCCATCTGTTGCTGACCGGGCTCACCGGCGCTTAGCTTTGATCTAACGCGGATCAATGTGTCAATGTAAATAAAATTTATTAACAATGAACTGTTTCTAGTCGCTATTTGGCATTAAAGGAATACAAAAAAGGTTGATATGCCATTGAAAACGTGTTTGATATGTTAGTCACAAATTGAAAGGTCGAATATACACTGTTAAACATCGACTACTTGGCTGCTTGGGTCAGTCAGTTTTCTTAAAGTGTTAGCGACTGGTTGAAAAATAACCAACATTTCTGTATAGGTTCTGTATAAGAGAACTCGTATAAAAGCCTTTCGTTTCAGCCGACATATTGTGCACATGGCACAAGGTCACTCATTTTGACAAGGTCAGTCATCTTGCCATCCACTACATCCATGAAATAGACAAAGTGAGAGAATAAGGACGGTCGCGGATAGAACACGAGTGAACATCCACTGGAAATGGAGTTAAAATCCCACAAAGATTCTAAGCGTCAAAAACCATGGAATTAGAATAACATTTCTTTTACAAATTGTACAATTTTATCTCTTTTACAAACATGTATTAAACAAATTTTACATCATAATTTTTATGCGAATAGTTACATATCAAGGTCGAAAGCCACTCAAGAACAAAACACTCAACTCTTTACGCTATAACTTTTGTGCGTTTTTAGGTGGTTAAAAGTTTAGTTTGTTTTAGAAATTATAGAATTATCTCCTTTGTAAACATGGGTTAACCAAACATTACATCATAGTTTTTATACGAATAGTTACATATCAAGGTCGAAAGCCACTCAAGAACAAAACACTCATTATAACTCAACTCTTTGCGCTATAACTTTTGTGCGTTTTTAGGTGGTTAAAAGTTTAGTTTGTTTTAGAAATTTTAAAATTATCTCCTTTGTAAACATGGATTAACCAAACATTACATCATAGTTTTTGTACGAATAGTTACATATCAAGGGCAAAGCATGGATAAAACAAACAATATGTTCGAATATTTTTTTGTTATATTGAAATATTTTTGTTACAACATAACAAAAAATATTGCAAGATAACAAACATTTTTTCTTATGTAACAATATTTTATGTTACAATATTTTTTATGTTACAATATTTTTTATGTTACAATATTTTTATGTTACAATATTTTTATGTTACAATATTTTTATGTTTCAATATTTTTATGTTGCAATATTTTTATGTTACAATATTTTTATGTTACAATATATTTATGTTGCAATATTTTTATGTTACAATATTTTTGTTATGTTGCAATATTTTTATGTTACAATATTTTTGTTATGTAGCGATATTTTTATGTTACAATATTTTTATGTTGCAATATTTTTATGTTGCAATATTTTTATGTTGCAATATTTTTATGTTACAATATTTTTATGTTACAATATTTTTGCTATGTTTCAATATTTTTATGTTTCAATATTTTTGTTACCATATTTTTATGTTGCAATATTTTTATGTTACAATATTTTTACGTTACAATATTTTTATGTTACAATATTTTTGTTATGTTGCTATATTTTTATGTTACAATATTTTTATGTTGCAATATTTTTATGTTGCAATATTTTTATGTTGCAATATTTTTATGTTACAATATTTTTATGTTACAATATTTTTGTTATGTTACAATATTTTTATGTTACAATATTTTTATGCTGCAATATTTTTATGTTGCAATATTTTTATGTTGCAATATTCTTATGTTACAACATTTTTATGTTACAATATTTTTATGTTGCAATATTTTTATGTTACAATATTTTTGTTATGTTGCAATATTTTTATGTTACAATATTTTTGTGTTACAATATTTTTGTTATGTTACAATATTTTTATGTTGCAATATTTTTATGTTGCAATATTTTTATGTTGCAATATTTTTATGTTACAATATTTTTATGTTACTATATTTTTGTTATGTTCCAATATTTTTATGTTACAATATTTTTATGTTACAATATTTTTATGTTGCAATATTTTTATGTTGCAATATTTTTATGTCGCTTTATTTTTATGTTACAATATTTTTGTTACAATATTTTTGTTACAATATTTTTGTTATGTTGCAATATTTTTATGTTGCAATATTTTTATGTTGCAATATTTTTATGTTGCAATATTTTTATGTTACAATATTTTTATGTTACAATATTTTTATGTTGCAATATTTTTATGTTGCAATATTTTTATGTTGCAATATTTTTATGTTGCAATATTTTTATGTTGCAATATTTTTGTTATGTTACAATATTTTTGATTATGTTGCAATATTCTTGGCATAATATAAGGATATACTCCCATAAATTTGGGTGATTTTATTCATAATTATGTGTGATGAGAATGAACCAATCAGATTCCAGAACATATAAAATAGAGTGAATCTTGCTGAATTCCTCAGTATTATCTTTCCATTTCAAAACGAGAATTCGACTGCGTTTCTGCTGATCATGACTGGATCCATTCTTTGTCCGAGAAAGTTTCTCTAACTGAAGTTATGCTGCCATTCCTTTTTGGTTAGAACTATATATTTTCTATTTCAAGAATCACGTTACACTCAAAAGGTTATTTCTTTATTTCTTTTCATGTAGTCATTAATTTAGAATTAAAAACACAGACGGTGCTGCCATATTGACATAATTCGATCTTTGTCCAATAATTATGAATTTCGTACTAACATTAATCATTGTTTTATCAATTACATTATTTTTGTGAAGTGTTTGTTTTTGTTTTGTTTGTTTATTGTTTTGTTTGATTTTTGTTCTGTTAAAAGATATTTCGTGTATTGTTGGGTTAGAGGGTATTAATCATTATCCTTGAGTGCCTTTTGGCCTTGATACGTGGTGAAACTTTTCTAGTAAGCCTATTTCATTAATTTGCTACGGAGAATTTACTAACTCATACACCATGCTCCCACCCTCCAAAATTCTATAGCAGTTACCCCTATTATTTATGCTCAGCCCCTTGCAGAAAATGTGGTCCCACCAAATTTGCAGAGTTAACTTCCATTATGGAAATTGCTCGACTGAGTTCCATCATTCACAACATTCTCCTTTGGGGTGGGAAAGTTCAGTCCGAATTGAAAAACCTGTAAAATAATCCAACTCCGACGGTATATATATAAACAATATATATATAATTTATTACGGCAGCTAATACATTAATTGAATAAATATGCAACACACTCACGATTAGAGTTTAACGGTTAACAAACACATAAACATTACGACGCCATATTGAAAAGAAAAGTTCGTTAACTCTGCCTTTTTATAAGGGAGATAACTTAACAAATTATATGCATATTAATGCCAATATAAAGGGAGACAACTTAACAAATTCATCTTTAAAAGTTTTTTTTTTTCTTTTTTGATTTTTAATTTCAATCATTCAAACTGCCTTGTTGTAAGACGCTTCTCAATAACCAAGGGGATGCCCCTCCCGTTTAGTGAGCCAGTCTGCCAATTGTCTTCCTGTCTCTTGCCATTGGAACTCTTCAATCTGTCCATTTTCCACAAGTTCCTTAATACCACTGATTTCGATCCGTAATCGTTTTTCTTTGACAGATTTTGTTGATTTAACCGCTTCATAGAGAGATTTACAATCAGTGACACAAATTATAGGTAGACTCTTGGGATTTGTTCTTCCTGTTGTCAATTCACCAAACAGGGTGGAGATGAAGACAGCCATATCAATAGCTTCAGACATTGAAATTGTTTCTGCAGCTAAGGTACTGTGGACAATCCGTCTGATTTTCTTTGAGTTCCACCAGATCGGTGAAACTTTCCCAAATGTCCCAGTGAGGAATATGACATAACCCCCCCCCCCGACTTCCACCATCAGGAAGATTTCCCAAAGCGGCATCACTAAATATCATCAAACATAACTGATCATTGTCACCAAGATGTTGATACTTCAATGATAGCTTGGATACCTTAGCTTTCCAATAATTTTGTTGGCAGTTATCAGGTCCTTTATGGTGCTATGGTTAATATTAGTCGCTAGACTACAGACATCAAATAATAAGTCCGGTCGGCTCTGATGCGCTAAACGCAACAATTGGTCGATCTTGGATCTGAGTGAATTTATCTCAATTTCTGTTAGCGGTGATTCTTTTTCCATGGTCCTTGAACAATCTATTGGAATGGATGATATACTGTCGGTATATTTGTTTTGGTTTATTAATATTTCTGGACCGTAGCAATTAAGCTCAATTCCACAGTATTTGAAGGCCTTACTATCCTTTTTTCCAATTTTAAATGCGCTGCGTATTTTGCTGATGGTATTGTTGAATGTCTGGTCCCCTGACCAAATGAAGTCATCTACATGACACGCCAAAACTCCAGCTAGGTTACCAGATTTACTAATCCAGTAGAAAACTGTAGGGTCCATTTGGGACATTACACTGCCATTTTCAATCATAACTGATTTTACTTTATTATACCACCGCAGAGAAGCATCACTCAGTCCATAGACGCACTTATTTAGCCGCCATATCTTGTCACTGAAAGCTTCTTTGAGTGGTCTGATGTATACTTCCCTATTCATAGTGTGATCCTGCAAAAAGGCAGTTTTTATGTCTATGGAGTGTAGACTCCATTGATTTTGGGCTGTTAATGCCATAATAAGTCTTAAGGATTCATGATCACAGGTTGGTGAATCCTTTTGAATGCCATTCTTGGGTTCTTCAAAACCTCTAGCGACCAGCCTTGCTTTTTGCATAACCCCATTAGGTGTGTTTTTTAAACTACACACCCAGCGCGTAGATATGCATTTCTGTCCTGCATCATCTATTTCAGTAAAAACATTGTTTTGTTTCCAGCTGTCAAGTTCTTTTTTCTTGGCCTCATCGACTTCTCTACCTGCCACCATCATTATAGTGTCTCCTTCTGTGGGTCCTATCAGTGGTTCTGCCACATTAAGATCCGTGACTTTACTTAAATCTACCGACATCTCTTCATTCTCCAAGTTTACTGGCCTTTGGATTTTCACATTAAACCAATGTTTGTTTCTGCCGGTGGCTTTTCCAGCCCGACTTATTATTTCCGCCTGTATTTGCCCATTGATTCCCTTTTGGTTGTATGTGATGATGTTACCAGGCTTTATCTTGGCTATAGGATCGGGTTGTGGGTCATTTTTTGTCCCAACCTCAGCTGTTTCAGTATATTCCTCATCAGATGTTTCATAATTATAGTCTTGGCTATCAGAGGTTTTTGATGCTACTAAAATTTCATTAGAGTTTACATCCGCAAGTGGTGAGTTACACAAACGCAATCTGCATTTATGTACTCTCACAAGCATTCCACCATGTCTGACAAATACCACAGGGCCATCCTGACCAATGACAACACCTGGACCCTTCCATTCTTGATTGTCTGGTCTTTTGTAATAAACTTTATCCCCTGGTGAGCAGAGATCAGGTGTGGGGCGCGTTTGTTTCCTTAAGGCCCTCCTAATTTTCTCAGATGATTCGGCTTTGATAAAAGCCTGTCTTGCAGCATGCAATCCATTTATGTTGTTTTTTACAACTTCGCTTGTGGTGGTCCCTTCTAGTGCAGGTGGTTTATCAATAAGGATCGTGGGAATGTTTGGATTTCTTCCAAAAACTATCTGATAAGGGCTATATCCATGTACGTTTTGTAATGAATTCTTTGCCATAATGGCCCAATTTAGTGCTGTTTCCCAATCCTGAGTGTAGTCGGACCTCAACTTCAATAATATTTCAGTTCGTATCTGATTGTGTCGTTCCAATAGACCATTACTCCAGGGTGAATATGCAGCAGTGGTAGAGATGTCTATGTTAAAATTTTCAGCCATATCTTTCATTTCAGCATTGTCGAACTCACCTCCCAGATCACTGAACATTCGTTTAGGTGCTCCATGGATACTAATCCAGCATTGAATTAATTTTTTTTACAATTTTAGATGACTGCTTAGTGTTAGTGATGCAACCCGCACTGAACCGGGAAAATTCATCTATGATATGCAAATACCATAGGTTAGGTTCGCGTTGATGAAGATCCATGGCTACAGTATGGTTGTAGTCATTAGCTAAGGAAAAACCAACAACTGGTCTTGGTGCAGGTTTTCTATACTTCCTACATATTTCACAATTGGCTACAATTTTTTCCAAAATTTTAGCCACCTCCACAACATCTGAGCCAGCAGACTTTAATAGCAGTTTAAATTTCTCAGCTGAGGCATGCCCAAACTGCCTGTGCAGTTTTTCTAAACTTTTTATTTTTTCTTTATTGGTCATGTTATCAACAATTAGCACATCGGAATGGGAGTTTCTTGTATGATGACCACTACCAAGAATATCTACACAGTAATATCCACTAGATGTGAATTGTAGGTCCACTGGCTTCCCAAACATGACAGCTTTGTCTGAATTAAGATCCAGAACAGCTCCAGCCCTCTTCAACGAACTTTTACTCAAAAGCAGAGGAATATCAGCTTGAATTACCTCAGCACTTATATTACACCTAGTGGAACCTATTATCGCCGGTAGAGTTACCTGGGTAGAGGAGTTTATAGGGTCTATTACTTCTCTTAATAATAATATCTTCTTGGTTGATATTCTTTTTATATTCATCCAACCATCTTTGGCCACAAACGGTCCGAGTACAAGCTGTGCCAATCACTGCCATGTTCAATGACTCAGCTAAAAAAATTTTACTTGGAGAATATTCATCGTGTGAGAGAAGTGTGATGTTACACTCTTCCATTTCTGTTTCTTTATGCCCCAATTCGTCTGTTTCGGTTAACCTAACAGCTTCACTTTTGTGGGGGCACTCTCTCCACTAATTCAAAACGCTCTGGCAAATAGAACGTTTAGTAACTTTCCCATATCTGTTAGTAGGGTTCCCGTTTCTCTTAGATTTTCCCGTATCTGATCTAGGAAAGTTACGGGATTTTTGTTTCCTGGATGTTGTTGCATATAAAGCGGTTTCCTGCTTTATAATAGGCTCCTCATTAGAAGGTATAACATTTGATTCTCCAAATATACGTTTTAATGCGGACTTCATGTTTTTATATTTCAATTCTGACGAAACACACGCTGTCAATGCGAGTTGGCGCTGTTGATAATCCAGGCCTGACTTGTCTCATAGTTTAAAAGCTAGGACGGCATCCGGCAAAGTCATTTCAAACTTGGTATTTTTGAGATATCTCTGGTCGAATTCTATAATATATTTAGAGATATTTATGTTTTCAGGCCGCTGGAATTTATCAAAGTTTTGGTAAGCCTCGTACATAGAGTCTAGAGAATCCTTTAAAAACAAATTGTCTAATACATTAATAAGATTCGACATACCTTCGTCTGTGTTGAGTTCTTCCACTTCAATTCCCATAGCTGCCCGTTTTGCATTTCCGTTAAGTGAATGCCTATTTGTTCTTTGGTAAATCCGTCATCATTGTCCAAATCTTTATTTCATTTTTCCAGCATGGGTAGGCGTTCTCATCAAATCTAGGGGGATTTTTGTAGTTAACGGCCATTTCCTCTTTGCAGCCGTTCGTTAAAAAAAAACTTCAATTATTGTTCCATAGATCGTTTTCGCTCGCAACTACGCTCTGCTACCATGAAAAAACAGTAAAATAATCCAACTCCGACGGTATATATATATAAACAATATATATATAATTTATTACGGCAGCTAATACATTAATTGAATAAATATGCAACACACTCACGATTAGAGTTTAACGGTTAACAAACACATAAACATTACGACGCCATATTGAAAAGAAAAGTTCGTTAACTCTGCCTTTTTATAAGGGAGATAACTTAACAAATTATATGCATATTAATGCCAATATAAAGGGAGACAACTTAACAGAATTTCAGTATGGAATCTCTGTGACCTTTTTGCTTAGAAAAACATGTGTTTATTTCAAGAATCACGTTACACTGAACAGCTTATGACAAGTATTAGTTGACATTAGATTTGAAGATGATCATGTTATAGTCTCTAGGGAAAACATCTCATGGTAATGTGTTCCATAGTTTGGAGAATTCTTGGAAAGAAAATCTTTCCGTCTATAGTATCTGTTACAAAGTTTCTAAGGAGCGAAATCTCAAGATTTCAATTTAAAAAGTTAAAATTAAATTCGATTTATTTTGAACTTTTAGAGATTAATACTTGTTGGGAAGGTATGAACTCCCAAATTCACCCTGTCCTTTCCAGCCATAGGCAAAATAGCAACTTGTGTGCAATTAATTGTATACAATAGTTAGTTCAGCATTAAATAAGTGCAAAATGATTGCTTTGCCATAAAGGCGACACACAAAATTAAACTAGAAAGGAAATTACACTTTTTATTTCGGTCGGTTTGAAATTGATTGCATCCCAATAAAGGTTCGATTCCCTTTCATGTTATCGATTTATTTCTGATTGATTTGTTTATTTTGTGTCTTGACTTTGAGCGATAGAATGACGTAAATGAAATCTCTGGTTTCACGAGGGACTTTGCGTTTTTATTGCAAATCCCAACAAATAAGTCTCATCTCCCGTTCATGTGGAGTCATTTAAATGTCTCAAAGCAGTTCCCCCCACTTCCCCAGTCCACAAATCTGTTAATAGAATGTCATTTAGTATTACATTCGTCACGCACACACATTATCTCCCCCTCTTTCTTCTCTTTCCTTTATCTCTTATCCTCTTTTTCTACTACTCTGTCTTTTCTCCTTCATCTCTCCGCTATTTTCTCTTCCTCCCTTTCTTTTCTTCTTTTCTCTTTCCTTTTTCTCGCTTTCCTTTTTGCCTCAATCTCACTTTCTTCCTCCCCTTCCTTTTCTTCCTCACTCTCTTTCATTTGCTTCCCTCCCCTTTTCTTTATCCTTCCAATCTCTTTCATTTTCCTCCTTCTCTCTTAACTTTTTCTTCCTCCTCTCTTTCATTTTCCTCCTTTTCTTCCTCTTTCCTTTTTCCTCCCACTCTGTCACTTTTTCCTTCCACTTTCTTCCCTCTCTTTCCTTCCCCCTTTTATTTCCTTTTTCCTCCTCCTCTCTTTCCTCCTTTCCTCTCTTTTTTCTTTTTTCCTTCTCTTTTCTTTGTTCTCCTTTTTTTTCTTTTTACTTCCCCATACTTTCATCTCTCTTTTCCTTTTTTCTTTTTCTTTACTTTTCACCCGCCCCTATCCATCCCATATGGTTTTAGCCATTCTTTGCAATGTGATAATCCACCAATCAATAACCTGTGTATACAACAACGACACGTTTATTCAATAGTTCGGCTCCGGGTGTCGGCCATTTTCGTTGGTAAAACTGTTTCGCCTTTCAAACTGTGACTTAGCAGATGTTGCTCTAACTCAACACAAGTCGATTGTCAAAATAAATTCTCGCAATCGCCAGAAAGAGACGGAAGTCATTAATTTTGTTTGCCTTTCCTTAATCACGACCCCCTCCCCACTCTTTTTTATTTATTTTTTTACATTTTTTTAACGCTTATTGGTGATTACGTGCAGAGGTAACGGGGGTCAAGCTGGGGAGAACAGAAAACAAATAGGATGTCCAGGCACTTGGAGATTGCTCCATTGCGGTGCTTTTACGGATTATTCACAAGATGACCCCCCCCAAAAAAAAACCCAAAGGTTGAACTGGATGTTTTGCGTTAATGAAACTCTCCGTCCCGATAAAAAAGAACCCCAGCATTTTTTTTTTAAATTTCTCTCATTTTTATTATTACATCAAAATAATGGTCAGCCTTGTGATTGAAATAGTTTCGTATTTCCTATTGATGCTGGGAGCATGGGTAGTATAATGGATACTGATGCAGACTATGTTTCGTACTATTAAGCAGTAATCTTCTATTATATAAACGGCAGTTATATGTGTGTTTGTATGTCAAGTAAAAACTTCAAAATACACAACAAACTCCAACAAAGTTAGTATTTTTTAAATCAGCATAACCTCTGAAAAATATCTAAAATTTAGAAAAAAGCCCATTAATTCTTTGGGGATCAAATAGCCATTAATTCTTTGCATCATTAAAAGTTATAAAAAATTAAACACGATTTTAAATGTTATGTACTAATTGTAGTGCGATATGCATTGATTTGCATATCAATGAGGTTATGGTACTATCGCTTTCCCGGGAGGGTTACTTGGTTTAGGAACGTCTTGGGAACGCAACCAGCTGCCCGGGGAATAAATTATATATTTTTTACAGGCTTCGTTCCCAAAAAGACTTTATAAAAAAGAGTAAAGTCGAGAGAGCAACGGAGTCGAGGTCTTGGGACTGAATTGAATAGGTCGGAGTGTTGAATGTCGTACGAACGCTGAAAAAAAAAATCCTTTTTTTTAAATTACAGTAATGCAGGCCAGGGAATGTGTCAACATTTTTTACAAATTGAAAGACGCTAACATATCGTAACTATTAGCGGGAGGAGGAGATCTGTTTTTCCAATGATTTAATGTACTGATTAAAGGGAAGTAACTGCTAGTTTATATGTAATATTAAAACAATGAATGAATATTTGTACGCAAATGTGTTAAATTGTAGGAAAAAGGATGAATGATGAGCAAAATGATGAGAGGAATGGAATCGTATAAATGAGGAGTATCACTAAAAAATCGTATAAATCAGGAGTATCACTAAAAAATCGTATAAATGAGGAGTACCACTAAAAAATCGTATAAATGAGGAGTATCACAAAAAAATCGTATAAATGAGGAGTATCATTAAAAAATCGTATAAATCAGGAGTATCACTAAAAAATCGTATAAATGAGGAGTATCACTAAAAAATCGTATAAATGAGGAGTATCACAAAAAATCGTATAAATCAGGAGTATCACTAAAAAATCGTATAAATGAGGAGTATCACTAAAAAAATCGTATAAATGAGGAGTATCACTAAAAAATCGTATAAATCAGGAGTATCACTAAAAAATCGTATAAATGAGGAGTATCACTAAAAAATCGTATAAATCAGGAGTATCACTAAAAAATCGTATAAATCAGGAGTATCACTAAAAAATCGTATAAATCAGGAGTATCACTAAAAATCGTATAAATCAGGAGTATCACTAAAAAATCGTATAAATGAGGAGTATCACTAAAAAATCGTATAAATCAGGAGTATCACTAAAAAATCGTATAAATGAGGAGTACCACTAAAAAATCGTATAAATGAGGAGTATCACTAAAAAATCGTATAAATCAGGAGTATCACTAAAAAATCGTATAAATCAGGAGTATCACTAAAAAATCGTATAAATGAGGAGTATCACTAAAAAATCGTATAAATGAGGAGTATCACTAAAAAATCGTATAAATGAGGAGTATCACTAAAAAATCGTATAAATGAGGAGTATCACTAAAAAATCGTATAAATGAGGAGTATCACTAAAAAATCGTATAAATGAGGAGTATCACTAAAAAAAGCGTATAAATCAGGAGTATCACTAAAAAATCATATAAATCAGGAGTATCACTAAAAAATCGTATAAATGAGGAGTATCACTAAAAATCGTATAAATGAGGAGTATCACTAAAAATCGTATAAATCAGGAGTATCACTAAAAAAATCGTATAAATCAGGAGTATCACTAAAAAATCGTATAAATCAGGAGTATCACTAAAAAAATCGTATAAATGAGGAGTATCACTAAAAAATCGTATAAATGAGGAGTATCACTAAAAAATCGTATAAATGAGGAGTATCACTAAAAAATCGTATAAATGAGGAGTATCACTAAAAAATCGTATAAATGAGGAGTATCACTAAAAAATCGTATAAATGAGGAGTATCACTAAAAAATCGTATAAATGAGGAGTATCACTAAAAAATCGTATAAATGAGGAGTATCACTAAAAAATCGTATAAATGAGGAGTATCACTAAAAAAATCGTATAAATGAGGAGTATCACTAAAAAATCGTATAAATCAGGAGTATCACTAAAAATCGTATAAATCAGGAGTATCACTAAAAATACAATTGCAAATTAATTAAGACCTCTACCTAGTCATGGCTGATGGAACGAGAGCTTGCTAATCCTGTGGATTAAATAAAGGATTCTGTTTGAAATTCGAAGGCATTAGTTTATGAAAGCCTGCACTCTTCCGATGGTGGTCTTTGTTGTTCACCACGTTTCTTCTCCATACAGTAGTACTGATTTGATGTTGGAATTGAACAGTTGGATTTTTCTGCGAGAAGTGATGAGGTTGGATCACCAGATGTTCTTGAGGGCTATGAAAGATGCTCTTGCTTTTCCGATATGGGTCTTAACATCTGTATCTGTTCCTCCCTGCTGGTTGATCACACTCCCAAGGTATGTGAAGGTGTCAACTTCTTTCAAGTTTTTGTTGCCCAACTCCACTGCCTCTTTGCTGAATGCGTTGATTTTCAGAATCTTTGTCTTGTTAGGGTGTATGTGGAGGCCAACTTGAGAAGTGTAGATGGCCAGTGCAAAGGTCTTGCTCTGCATTTGTTGTTGCTTTTGGGAGAGCAGAGCGAGATCATCAGCAGTGTCAAGGTCATCCAGCTGAGTCCAGAGGGTCCACTGAATTCCATCCCTCCGTCCATCCGTTGTCCGATCCACTGGCCAACTACCATCAGTAATGCAGATCTCTGGGAGAGAACTAACCAAGTACCAGCAGAAGAAGATATCAGAAAAAGGAGATGGCGATGGATCGGACACACCCTGAGGAAACAACAAACGAATATCACACGCCAGGCCCTGAGCTGGAACCCTCAGGGAAAGAGGAAAAGAGGCAGGACAAAAAACACCTGGAGAAGAAACCTGGAGGCAAACGCTAAGCTGACAGGCTACTCCTGGAGGGAGTTGGAGCAAATCGCCCAGGACCGTGGACGTTGGTGGGCAGTTGTGGATGGCCTATGCCTCACCAGGGGCTCAAGGCTTAAGTAAGTCTGTTTGAAATTTTGTGCTGATTTCCAAGTTCGAAAAAATACACCTGAAGGAGGTTACAGAAGATGAAACGTTGTGAGAACAGTAATCTAAATAATGCGAATTATCAATCTTCATCTAAAATGCAGAAACATAAAAATATTTCCTTTTTATTTTGATGAAATTTTTTAAATAACAGAAAATTCTTCAGCTCAAACAAATAATTTTTTTTGACACGTTTTAAAGACATGCTTTCTCGATTAGAGATATTTTCAATGAATTTGTGCCCAGATCCCAAGTTGCTCGAATGACGTGTATAAATATCACATGCATAGAGAATTAACAGGAGACAGTTTCTGTGACTTTGTCGAGTCTTATTGTACCTCAATTTGTCGTACATAAAATGAACTGGTATTTGATTATTCTTCATGTGAGGAAAACAAACTTCTTTTGACGTTTTATGTCTTATTGAAAGACATGCTCCCTCGAGTGAAGAAAGTTTCAATGAATTTATGTCCAGACCTCAGCTTTCCACACTCAGACATGCACAGACACACACACATGCACACACACATATACACACATACATAGATACACACACATGCACAAGCATATACACGCAGACACACACATACACACATGCACACTCATAGACACATGCACACGCATACAGACACACACACACACACACACACACACACACACACAGAAATGTTACCTTCATGCCACAAGATATAGAAATCGATACTTGAAATGCAGTCCACAAAATTCCATTATCAATTTTCTATTTGCTGGAAAACATCAACCACATAAATGTTTATGTCGTTTCGAATTCTAAAACACAGAATTTTTTTGACCCGCAACAAACGAACTGAATTGAAGAGAAGTGCACTTCATTCAGTCGCAACGGCACAGACGAGATCCTTGTAGGATTGATGCAAATCACTATGCCTATTGACCTAAATACTTACAAAGTCGACATGCTGTTATATTTACGCATCAAATGTCCGCAAAAGCATCAACCGGTGTAGTGTGACTCAAATTTTCATGCTGGAGTAGAAAATTGCCAGAAACAAAATTGCTTATCTGAGCGTGAAACTTGAGTAACGTTACCATGCTTAGCGTTGTTGCATACTTTTATAATTGAACATTTGAATCAGCTGTTTTCCTGAAGTTTTATTTATATGTGTGGAAATATGTTTCTTCAATTATATTTCACCTTATGAGTTGGAACAAAGACATTGAGAGCATTGCTGCAATGGTGGGCTCTCTCTATCATGCTAGAAAGTTACTTACGCCTGAAAGTATCTTGTACCTCTATAAGACCACCATTCGCCCATGTCTAGCTGAATCCACTGTGAAAAATTTCCCCCACTCTTTATCTGTGCCTAAATCAAAACGTGGATTCCATGAACAAAGCTTCTTTCTTAGAACTGCATGCCTGTGGAACTCTGTTCCGTCTGCCTGCTTCCCACCGGACTACAACTTGGATGTCTTCAAGTCCAACGTTAACAAATTCCTAATGAACCGCCCCTTAAGTAAACACTTTCAAATCTCCACACTAACGTACTGTACTTGCAATAATCCTTATCCCTGAGTGGCTTCCGGGCCTTGATAAGTGGTGACCACCGTGTAAAAAAAAAAAAAAATGTATGAAGTACTGTTGTCAACTTTGGAATGGTGCATCTGTTACTAGTCCCTCATTCCTGGACAGGGTTTAAAAAAGAGTCGCCAACCTCACATGTCCTGAATTGTCATCCAAACTTCAGCCTCTGTCCCATCAATGAAATGTTGCATCCCTCTGCCTGTTCTATAAATATTTTAATGTTTGATGCTCTGACGATCTAAAAGCCCCTGTACTCCCGCGATGTAAATACCTCCAGGCAGCAAAGTACACAATAGAGATCCCTAGATGTAAGAAAGCCTTCTACTCTAGTAGTTTTTTCCCCAGAACTGCTAGACTTTGGAATTCCCTTCCGGGTTCCTGCTTTCCCAACTGTACTGACATGCAGAAGTTCAAGCATAATGTGAACAGACATCTTGCTGCCCAACTCCCTACATAGTATCTCTGCAACTTATGGCCCTGATTAGTAGCTCCCTACATCAAAGTGGTGCTGTGCCTGGTTTGGGGGTGAAAACGGAATTAAAAAAGAAAGAAAAATACCAATCATTCAATTTATGAAGATCGATGTAATCACAGAGAATATAACAAATAAATGACAAAAGTCCAAATTTCAAGATCTTGACCATCTTACCATTTATTCATTCAAGTATGTCTGACATGCACAATTCCTGACAGCACCTGTTTCGTAGCACAAAATCATAAATTTAATAATTTTATTAATCAATGAATTTATTTTGCCCTTAACTCATCAAAAGAAAAAGAACCCATCAATTTTAAGGGCAAAATAAATTCATTGATTGATATAATAATTAAATGAATGATTTTGTGCTACAAAACAGATACTGTCAAGAATTGCGAATGTCAAATATACTTCAAATAAGTAAATGGTAAGATCGTTAACATCTTGAAATTTGGAATATAGACTTTTGTCATTTATTTGTTTATATATATATATATATATATATATATATAATGTATATATATATATATATATATATATATATATATATATATATTAATATTAATATATATATATATCTGTAGAAATATATTTTTCTCATTATATATCAATCCTTATATAAGAAGCTCAATGTGAATACAGAGCAATATATAGAATAAATGACAAAAATTTATATTCCAAAATACATGATGTTGACAATTTTATATTTTATTCCTTTATATCAATTGATTTGTACAGTTCTTGACAGTGTCTGTTTCGTAGCGCAAAATCAATCACTTAATTATTATATCAATTAGCTCATCAGAAGAAATAGCAACAATCAATCTACCAAAAGGAATTAAAATGTAATACGATATGGTGAGAATCCGAAAATTTGGAAGAGAAACTGCAGTTACCTGTATATTTTTACCATTACGCCATCTTGGATTTTAATAAATACACCCGGTCAATATGCAAGCCTCCTAGACCTTTTTCTCTCAACTTCCCCTGAGCTATGTTCATGTTCCGTTCATCCTCTTCTAGGATCCTCCGACCACTCCGTCGTATCAGTTAAGATAAAAACGAAATGTAATAAGTCCCCAGACGTACCCCTCCACCGTACTGTATACCGATATTCTATGGCTGACTGGGATAGCTTCCGTACATTCATATCTGATTTACCTCTGCACTCCATGTTTAAAAAGGAAGTGTCCTCTATAGTATCAGATCTGACCGAATGGTTAATTGTAGGCATAGACCAATTCATACCATCTAAAAAATTCCAACAAAAACCTAACAGACAGCCATGGTTCTCCCCAGAATGTGCTGCTGCTATCGCGCACAGAAATCACTTTTTCCATAGCTACCAACGTAATAGATGCACTGAGACTAAAGCTGCTTTCAGGACTGCCAGCAACCACTGTAAAAAAGTAATAAAAAATGCAAGAGAGCTATATGCCCAATCTGTTAAATCCAAGGTAGCTTTTTTACAGTGGTTGCTGGTAGAATTAGCTGCAAAGTTCTTTGCAAATAGTTTGGCCTTGTCTGACGCTGACGAGATGACCTCTGGTCCATTGATAATGGTTGGGATAGAACGCACACTTCTGTTCAGGATCCTATTTGTTATTTGCCAAAACTCGTGGGAACGAAGCCTTTGCAGCTAATTCTACCCTATGCGACGAAGGCCATCAACTCCCCATATTTCCTCCTATAACACAGAACAAGCTAGGTAACATACAAATATCCGTGCATGAGGTCGCCAAGCTAATCAAGAACCTAGATTCCAGTAAAGCAACTGGCTCTGATGGCATCCCAATTATAGTGTTAAAAAAGCTTCAACCAGAACTTGCTCCCATACTTACAAAACTATTTAAGCACTGCCTTAAGGAGAAGTGCTTTCCGACTCCCTGGAAGACCTCATCAGTTTGCCCTGTATTTAAGAATTCAGGTGATAAGTCATCTCCCTCTCACTACAGACCAATAAGTCTCCTGTGTGTTATGAGTAAGTTGCTGGAATCCATATTAAATAGAGAAATAGTCAACCACCTCAGCAGAAGCAACCTTCTTAGTGACACACAATATGGTTTCCGCTCTGCAAGATCTACCGCAGATGTGCCGATGGTTATATCTCATAGGATTAGTGAATCTCTTGACAAAGGCTTCCTTTCCAGGGCAATTGCTCTTGACATATCAAAGGCCTTCGACAAGGTATGGCATAAGGGTCTACTTCACAAGATTTCCAGCTACGGTATAACTGGAAATGTTTTCTCAATCATTAAATCATTTCTTTCTAAAAGGCTCATAAGAGTAGTGGTCGATGGACAAAAATCAGAGGCCTGCAATATAAATGCTGGAATCCCTCAAGGGTCAATCCTGGGCCCAACTCTCTTCCTGATCTACATCAATGACCTCCCTAAACACATACTTAAATCATTCGTTGACATCTATGCTGATGACACGACCATCTACGGCAACACATCAAAGGCTGTAAATGACAAAGTTCTCTCTGATTCTCTCTCCTCTGATCTCGAGCGCATGTTCAGTGGGGGAAGACGTGGCTGGTTACCTTTAATGCATCCAAAACCAAACTCCTATCCTTACATCATCAATGCTCTGATCCCTATCTGGCATCAATTGGGATGGATGGCTCTAGTCTGGGTGAGGCCCCGTGTTTTGAGAAGCTTCTGGGTTTGACCTTTACTCCTGATCTGAAATGGAACACGTACATCAAGTCTGTTGCCAAGGTCGCTGGAAAGATGGTTGGATCCTTCTACCGCTCCAGAAGATATCTCACTACTGATGCAATTTTCTATCTATATAAAAGCCAAGTACGTCCAAGGATGGAATACTGTTGCCATATCTGGGCAGGAGCTGCTAAAAAAAGCCTATCCTGCCTTAACAGAGTACAAAATAGACTTCATGGCTTAGTGGGGGATGCCCTTTTCTCTACCCTGCAACCTCTCTCCCAGAGAAGAGACGTTGCGAGCCTATCCTTGTTTTATCGTTATTTGCATGGCAGGTGCTCGTCTGAACTCCAATCTCTGGTCCCCCCTCGCCAATCTTTCACGAAAAACACCCGTCTAGCTTGATCCACTGTGAAAAATTTGCCCCACTCTATATCTGTGCCTAAATCAAAACGTGGATTCCATGAACAAAGCTTCTTTCTTAGAACTGCACGCCTGTGGAACTCTGTTCCGTCTGCCTGCTTTCCACCGGACTACAACTTGGATGTCTTCAAGTCCAACGTTAATAAATTCCTAATGAACCGCCCCCTTAAGTAAACACTTCATCAAATCTCCACACTAACGTAATGTACTTGCAATAACCCTTATCCCTGAATGGCTTCCGGACCTTGATAAGTGGTGATCACTGTGTAAAAAAAAAAAATATATATATATATATACATATATATATATATATATATATATATATATATATATATATATATATACACATATATATATATATACACATATATATATATATACACATATATATATATATACACATATATATATATACACATATATATATATATACACATATATATATATATACACATATATATATACACACATATATATATATATATATATACACATATATATATACACACATATATATATATATATATATATATATACACACATATATATATATATATATATATATACACACATATATATATATATATATATATATATACATATATATATATACACATATATATATATACACACATATATATATATACACATATATATATATACACACATATATATATATACACACATATATATATATATACACACACATATATATATATATATATACACACACATATATATATATATATATATATATATATATATATATATATATATATATATATATATATATATATATATATATAAAATGTACCTTAGCTGTGTGTGTATCTGTGTGTGTAAGTTCAATCCCTATGGACTCCACAACAGCTGGGTCGATTTTAAAAAAAATTTCACTCAAATATTATGTGTCTCCAAAGATAATAATCGGCAAATGAAATTTCATAACATTCAGATAAAACAGATTTCATATAAACATCAGAATTGTCTGTAAACATTTCTACATAAATAGAACCCTTTAAGGAACCTGCATGCACCTGTGGTGTAGTGAATAAAGTACTTAGTAAAATTCAGTTGTAAAAGTTACCCACTTGCGGTTCATTGTCAGTATGGGCGATACTCAGAAAACAATTGTGAATTAGACATGGCTGACGGAATGAGAACACGAGACCCCCATTAAATAAAGGCTTCCATTTGAAATTCTCTGCAGATTCCTGAGTTTGATACACCTGTTAGATATTCGCCGGGCAATGCCGAAAGGTGTGCTAGTCGACGATTATTATAATTATTCAAGACAGGAAGATTTCTCAGCTAAAATATATTTTAGAACAATAAAAATACTTAGAATAAATATTTATTTACATTAATTTAGGAATGTTAAGTTAAAAATGTTATCATAACAATTTATTTGACAACTTAAATAATGACATGTAAAAATATTAGGTGATTATTTTAGCGACGTTTCATCATGACGTCATTAAGAAGGGGAGATAGTCTTTTTGTGATATGTGGATATTAGTCGAGTCGAGTCAGTCAAAAATGCCTTTAGCGACTTCATCGCCACCAGAACGCAACATTTTTATGTTATTAGCAAAAATACACTTGTTTTGCATTGAAAAAAAAATACACTTATTTTGCATCGACAAAAAATACACTTCTTTTGCATTGGCAAAAAAATACACTTGTTTTGCATTGGCAAAAAAAAATACACTTGTTTTGCATTGACAAAAAAATACACTTGTTTTGCATTGACAAAAAAATACACTTGTTTTGCATTGGCAAAAAAATACACTTGTTTTGCATTGGCAAAAAAATACACTTGTTTTGCATTGGCAAAAAAATACACTTGTTTTGCATTGGCAAAAAAATACACTTGTTTTGCATTGACAAAAAAAATACACTTGTTTTGCATTGGCAAAAAAATACACTTGTTTTGCATTGGCAAAAAAAAACACTTGTTTTGCATTGGCAAAAATACACTTGTTTTGCATTGGCAAAAAAATATACTTGTTTTGCATTGGCAAAAAAATACACTTATTTTGCATTGACAAAAAATACACTTGTTTTGCATTGGCAAAAAAAAATACACTTGTTTTGCATTGGCAAAAAAATACACTTGTTTTGCATTGGCAAAAAATACACTTGTTTTGCATTGGCAAAAAAATACACTTGTTTTGCATTGACAAAAAAATACACTTGTTTTGCATTGACAAAAAAATACACTTGTTTTGCATTGGCAAAAAAATACACTTCTTTTGCATTGGCAAAAAATACACTTATTTTGCGTTGGCAAAAAAAAAATACACTTGTTTGCATTGGCAAAAAAATACACTTTTTTTGCATTGGCAAAAATACACTTGTTTTGCATTGGCGAAAAAATACACTTGTTTTGCATTGGCGAAAAAATACACTTCTTTTGCATTGGCAAAAAAATACACTTATTTTGCGTTGGCAAAAAAAAAATACACTTGTTTTGCATTGGCAAAAAAATACACTTTTTTTGCATTGGCAAAAAAATACACTTGTTTTGCATTGGCAAAAAAAATACACTTGTTTTGCATTGGCAAAAAAATACACTTGTTTTGCATCGGAAAAAAAATACACTTCTTTTGCATTGGCAAAAAATACACTTGTTTTGCATTGGCAAAAAATACACTTGTTTTGCATTGAGAAAAAAATACACTTGTTTTGCATTGACAAAAAAATACACTTGTTTTGCATTGGCAAAAAAATACATTTATTTTGCATTGGCAAAAAAATACACTTGTTTTGCATTGGCAAAAAAATACTTGTTTTGCATTGGCAAAAAAATACACTTGTTTTGCATCGGCAAAAAAATACACTTCTTTTGCATTGGCAAAAAATACACTTGTTTTGCATTGGCAAAAAATACACTTGTTTTGCATTGGCAAAAAAATACACTTGTTTTGCATTGGCAAAACAATACACTTATTTTGCGTTGGCAAAAAAAAATACACTTGTTTGCATTGGCAAAAAAATACACTTTTTTTGCATTGGCAAAAATACACTTGTTTTGCATTGGCGAAAAAATACACTTGTTTTGCATTGGCGAAAAAATACACTTGTTTTGCATTGGCGAAAAAATACACTTCTTTTGCATTGGCAAAAAAATACACTTCTTTTGCATTGGCAAAAAAAAAATACACTTGTTTTGCATTGGCAAAAAAATACACTTTTTTTGCATTGGCAAAAAAATACACTTGTTTTGCATTGGCAAAAAAAATACACTTGTTTTGCATTGGCAAAAAAATACACTTGTTTTGCATTGGCGAAAATATACACTTGTTTTGGATTGGCAAAAAAATACACTTGTTTTGCATTGAGAAAAGAATACACTTGTTTTGCATTGAGAAAAAAATACACTTGTTTTGCATTGACAAAAAAATACACTTGTTTTGCATTGGCAAAAAAATACATTTATTTTGCATTGGCAAACAAATACACTTGTTTTGCATTGGCAAAAAAAATACTTGTTTTGCATTGGCAAAAAAAATACTTGTTTTGCATTGGCAAAAAAATACACTTGTTTTGCATCGGCAAAAAATACACTTGTTTTGCGTTGGCAAAAAAAAAACACTTGTATTGCATTGGCAACAAAAATACACTTGTTTTGCATTGGCAAAAAATACACTTGTTTTGCATTGGCAAAAAAATACACTTCTTTTGCATTGGCAAAAAAATACACTTATTTTGCATTGGCAAAAATACACTTGTTTTGCATTGGCGAAAAAATACACTTGTTTTGCATTTGCGAAAAAATACACTTCTTTTGCATTGGCAAAAAAATACACTTATTTTGCGTTGGCAAAAAAAAAATACACTTGTTTTGCATTGGCAAAAAAAAATACACTTGTTTTGCATTGGCAAAAAAATACACTTGTTTTGCATTGGCAAAAAAATACACTTGTTTTGCATTGGCAAAAAAAAAATACACTTGTTTTGCGTTGGCAAAAAAAAATACACTTGTTTTGCATTGGAAAAAAAATACACTTGTTTTGCATTGGCAAAAAAATACACGTGTTTTGCATTGGAAAAAAAATACACTTGTTTTGCATTGGAAAAAAATACACTTGTTTTGCATTGGAAAAAAATACACTTGTTTTGCATTGGAAAAAAATACACTTGTTTTGCATTGGAAAAAAAATACACTTGTTTTGCATTGGAAAAAAATACACTTGTTTTGCATTGGCAAAAAATACACTTGTTTTGCGTTGGCAAAAAATACACTTGTTTTGCATTGGAAAAAAAATACACTTGTTTTGCATTGGAAAAAAAATACACGTGTTTTGCATTGGCAAAAAAATACACTTGTTTTGCATTGGAAAAAAATAGACTTGTTTTGCATTGGAAAAAAATACACTTGTTTTGCATTGGCAAAAAGATACACTTGTTTTGCATTGGAAAAAAATACACTTGTTTTGCATTGGAAAAAAAATACACTTGTTTTGCATTGGAAAAAAATACACTTGTTTTGCATTGGCAAAAAAATACACTTGTTTTGCATTGGAAAAAAAATACACTTGTTTTGCATTGGCAAAAAATACACTTGTTTTGCGTTGGAAAAAAAAATACACGTGTTTTGCATTGGAAAAAAAATACACGTGTTTTGCATTGGCAAAAAATACACTTGTTTTGCGTTGGCAAAAAAATACATTTGTTTTGCATTGGAAAAAAAATACACGTGTTTTGCATTGGCAAAAAATACACTTGTTTTGCGTTGGCAAAAAAATACACTTGTTTTGCGTTGGCAAAAAAAAATACACTTGTTTTGCATTGGCAAAAAAAAATACACCTTTTTTGCGTTGGCAAAAAAAATACACTTGTTTTGCATTGGCAAAAAAATACACTTGTTTTGCATTGGCAAAAAAAATACACTTGTTTTGCATTGGCAAAAAAAAACACTTGTTTTGCATTGGCAAAAAAAAATACACTTGTTTTGCATTGGCAAAAAAAATACACTTGTTTTGCATTGGCAAAAAAAAATACACTTGTTTTGCATTGGCAAAAAAAAATAAACTTGTTTTGCATTGGCAAAAAAAAATACACTTGTTTTGCGTTGGCAAAAAAATACACTTGTTTTGCATTGGCAAAAAAATACACTTGTTTTGCGTTGGCAAAAAAAAATACACTTGTTTTGCATTTGCAAAAAAATACACTTGTTTTGCATTAGCAAAAAAAAATATACTTGTTTTGCATTGGCAAAAAAAAATACACTTGTTTTGCATTGGCAAAAAAAAATACACTTGTTTTGCGTTGGCAAAAAAATACACGTGTTTTGCATTGGCAAAAAATGCACTTGTTTTGCATTGGCAAAAAAATACACTTGTTTTGCGTTGGCAAAAAAATACACTTGTTTTGCATTGGCAAAAAAATACACTTGTTTTGCATTGGCAAAAAAATACACGTGTTTTGCATTGGAAAAAAAATACACTTGTTTTGCATTGGAAAAAAATACACTTGTTTTGCATTGGAAAAAAATACACTTGTTTTGCATTGGAAAAAAATACACTTGTTTTGCATTGGAAAAAAAATACACTTGTTTTGCATTGGAAAAAAATACACTTGTTTTGCATTGGCAAAAAATACACTTGTTTTGCGTTGGCAAAAAATACACTTGTTTTGCATTGGAAAAAAAATACACTTGTTTTGCATTGGAAAAAAAATACACGTGTTTTGCATTGGCAAAAAAATACACTTGTTTTGCATTGGAAAAAAATACACTTGTTTTGCATTGGAAAAAAATACACTTGTTTTGCATTGGCAAAAAGATACACTTGTTTTGCATTGGAAAAAAATACACTTGTTTTGCATTGGAAAAAAAATACACTTGTTTTGCATTGGAAAAAAATACACTTGTTTTGCATTGGCAAAAAAATACACTTGTTTTGCATTGGAAAAAAAATACACTTGTTTTGCATTGGCAAAACAATACACTTATTTTGCGTTGGCAAAAAAATACACGTGTTTTGCATTGGAAAAAAAATACACGTGTTTTGCATTGGCAAAAAATACACTTGTTTTGCGTTGGCAAAAAAATACACTTGTTTTGCATTGGAAAAAAAATACACGTGTTTTGCATTGGCAAAAAATACACTTGTTTTGCGTTGGCAAAAAAATACACTTGTTTTGCATTGGCAAAAAAATACACTTGTTTTGCATTGGCAAAAAAATACACCTGTTTTGCATTGGCAAAAAAATACACTTGTTTTGCATTGGCAAAAAAATACACTTGTTTTGCATTGGCAAAAAAATACACTTGTTTTGCATTGGCAAAAAAATACACTTGTTTTGCGTTGGCAAAAAAATACACTTGTTTTGCATTGGCAAAAAAATACACTTGTTTTGCATTGGCAAAAAAATACACTTGTTTTGCGTTGGCAAAAAAATACACTTGTTTTGCATTGGCAAAAAAATACACTTGTTTTGCATTGGCAAAAAAATACACGTGTTTTGCATTGGAAAAAAAATACACTTGTTTTGCATTGGAAAAAAATACACTTGTTTTGCATTGGAAAAAAATACACTTGTTTTGCATTGGAAAAAAATACACTTGTTTTGCATTGGAAAAAAAATACACTTGTTTTGCATTGGAAAAAAATACACTTGTTTTGCATTGGCAAAAAATACACTTGTTTTGCGTTGGCAAAAAATACACTTGTTTTGCATTGGAAAAAAAATACACTTGTTTTGCATTGGAAAAAAATACACGTGTTTTGTATTGGCAAAAAAATACACTTGTTTTGCATTGGAAAAAAATACACTTGTTTTGCATTGGAAAAAAATACACTTGTTTTGCATTGGCAAAAAGATACACTTGTTTTGCATTGGAAAAAAATACACTTGTTTTGCATTGGCAAAAAAAATACACTTGTTTTGCATTGGCAAAAAAAAATACACTTGTTTTGCATTGGCAAAAAAAAATAAACTTGTTTTGCATTGGCAAAAAAAAATACACTTGTTTTGCGTTGGCAAAAAAATACACTTGTTTTGCATTGGCAAAAAAATACACTTGTTTTGCGTTGGCAAAAAAAAATACACTTGTTTTGCATTTGCAAAAAAATACACTTGTTTTGCATTAGCAAAAAAAAATATACTTGTTTTGCATTGGCAAAAAAAAATACACTTGTTTTGCATTGGCATAAAAAATACACTTGTTTTGCGTTGGCAAAAAAATACACGTGTTTTGCATTGGCAAAAAATGCACTTGTTTTGCATTGGCAAAAAAATACACTTGTTTTGCGTTGGCAAAAAAATACACTTGTTTTGCATTGGCAAAAAAATACACTTGTTTTGCATTGGCAAAAAAATACACGTGTTTTGCATTGGAAAAAAAATACACTTGTTTTGCATTGGAAAAAAATACACTTGTTTTGCATTGGAAAAAAATACACTTGTTTTGCATTGGAAAAAAATACACTTGTTTTGCATTGGAAAAAAAATACACTTGTTTTGCATTGGAAAAAAATACACTTGTTTTGCATTGGCAAAAAATACACTTGTTTTGCGTTGGCAAAAAATACACTTGTTTTGCATTGGAAAAAAAATACACTTGTTTTGCATTGGAAAAAAAATACACGTGTTTTGCATTGGCAAAAAAATACACTTGTTTTGCATTGGAAAAAAATACACTTGTTTTGCATTGGAAAAAAATACACTTGTTTTGCATTGGCAAAAAGATACACTTGTTTTGCATTGGAAAAAAATACACTTGTTTTGCATTGGAAAAAAAATACACTTGTTTTGCATTGGAAAAAAATACACTTGTTTTGCATTGGCAAAAAAATACACTTGTTTTGCATTGGAAAAAAAATACACTTGTTTTGCATTGGCAAAACAATACACTTATTTTGCGTTGGCAAAAAAATACACGTGTTTTGCATTGGAAAAAAAATACACGTGTTTTGCATTGGCAAAAAATACACTTGTTTTGCGTTGGCAAAAAAATACACTTGTTTTGCATTGGAAAAAAAATACACGTGTTTTGCATTGGCAAAAAATACACTTGTTTTGCGTTGGCAAAAAAATACACTTGTTTTGCATTGGCAAAAAAATACACTTGTTTTGCATTGGCAAAAAAATACACCTGTTTTGCATTGGCAAAAAAATACACTTGTTTTGCATTGGCAAAAAAATACACTTGTTTTGCATTGGCAAAAAAATACACTTGTTTTGCATTGGCAAAAAAATACACTTGTTTTGCGTTGGCAAAAAAATACACTTGTTTTGCATTGGCAAAAAAATACACTTGTTTTGCATTGGCAAAAAAATACACTTGTTTTGCGTTGGCAAAAAAATACACTTGTTTTGCATTGGCAAAAAAATACACTTGTTTTGCATTGGCAAAAAAATACACGTGTTTTGCATTGGAAAAAAAATACACTTGTTTTGCATTGGAAAAAAATACACTTGTTTTGCATTGGAAAAAAATACACTTGTTTTGCATTGGAAAAAAATACACTTGTTTTGCATTGGAAAAAAAATACACTTGTTTTGCATTGGAAAAAAATACACTTGTTTTGCATTGGCAAAAAATACACTTGTTTTGCGTTGGCAAAAAATACACTTGTTTTGCATTGGAAAAAAAATACACTTGTTTTGCATTGGAAAAAAAATACACGTGTTTTGCATTGGCAAAAAAATACACTTGTTTTGCATTGGAAAAAAATACACTTGTTTTGCATTGGAAAAAAATACACTTGTTTTGCATTGGCAAAAAGATACACTTGTTTTGCATTGGAAAAAAATACACTTGTTTTGCATTGGAAAAAAAATACACTTGTTTTGCATTGGAAAAAAATACACTTGTTTTGCATTGGCAAAAAAATACACTTGTTTTGCATTGGAAAAAAAATACACTTGTTTTGCATTGGCAAAACAATACACTTATTTTGCGTTGGCAAAAAAATACACGTGTTTTGCATTGGAAAAAAAATACACGTGTTTTGCATTGGCAAAAAATACACTTGTTTTGCGTTGGCAAAAAAATACACTTGTTTTGCATTGGAAAAAAAATACACGTGTTTTGCATTGGCAAAAAATACACTTGTTTTGCGTTGGCAAAAAAATACACTTGTTTTGCATTGGCAAAAAAATACACTTGTTTTGCATTGGCAAAAAAATACACTTGTTTTGCATTGGCAAAAAAATACACTTGTTTTGCATTGGCAAAAAAATACACTTGTTTTGCATTGGCAAAAAAATACATTTGTTTTGCATTGGCAAAAAAATACACTTGTTTTGCGTTGGCAAAAAAATACACTTGTTTTGCATTGGCAAAAAAATACACTTGTTTTGCATTGGCCAAAAAAATACACTTGTTTTGCGTTGGCAAAAAAATACACTTGTTTTGCATTGGCAAAAAAATACACTTGTTTTGCATTGGCAAAAAAATACACTTGTTTTGCATTGGCAAAAAAATACACTTGTTTTGCGTTGGCAAAAAAATACACTTGTTTTGCATTGGCAAAAAAATACACTTGTTTTGCATTGGCAAAAAAATACACTTGTTTTGCGTTGGCAAAAAAATACACTTGTCTTGCATTGGCAAAAAAATACACTTGTTTTGCATTGGCAAAAAAATACACTTGTTTTGCATTGGCAAAAAAATACACTTGTTTTGCGTTGGCAAAAAATTACACTTGTTTTGCATTGGCAAAAAAATACACTTGTTTTGCATTGGCAAAAAAATACACTTGTTTTGCATTGGCAAAAAAATACACTTGTTTTGCATTGGCAAAAAAATACACTTGTTTTGCATTGGCAAAAAAATACACTTGTTTTGCATTGGCAAAAAAAAATACACTTGTTTTGCATTGGCAAAAAATACACTTGTTTTGCGTTGGCAAAAAAATACACGTGTTTTGCATTGGCAAAAAAATAAACTTGTTTTGCATTGACAAAAAAATACACTTGCTTTGCATTGACAAAAAATACACTTGTTTTGCATTGGCAAAAAAATACACTTGTTTTGCATTGGCAAAAAAATACACTTGTTTTGCATTGGCAAAAAAATACACTTGTTTTGCATTGGCGAAAAAATACACTTGTTTTGCATTGGCGAAAAAATACACTTGTTTTGCATTGGCAAAAAAATACACTTCTTTTGCATTGGCAAAAAATACACTTATTTTGCATTGGCAAAAAAATACACTTGTTTTGCATTGGCAAAAAAATACACTTGTTTTGCATTGGCAAAAAAATACACTTGTTTTGCATTGGCAAAAAAATACACTTGTTTTGCGTTGGCAAAAAAATACACTTGTCTTGCATTGGCAAAAAAATACACTTGTTTTGCATTGGCAAAAAAATACACTTGTTTTGCATTGGCAAAAAAATACACTTGTTTTGCGTTGGCAAAAAATTACACTTGTTTTGCATTGGCAAAAAAATACACTTGTTTTGCATTGGCAAAAAAATACACTTGTTTTGCATTGGCAAAAAAATACACTTGTTTTGCATTGGCAAAAAAATACACTTGTTTTGCATTGGCAAAAAAATACACTTGTTTTGCATTGGCAAAAAAAAATACACTTGTTTTGCATTGGCAAAAAATACACTTGTTTTGCGTTGGCAAAAAAATACACGTGTTTTGCATTGGCAAAAAAATAAACTTGTTTTGCATTGACAAAAAAATACACTTGTTTTGCATTGACAAAAAATACACTTGTTTTGCATTGGCAAAAAAATACACTTGTTTTGCATTGGCAAAAAAATACACTTGTTTTGCATTGGCAAAAAAATACACTTGTTTTGCATTGGCGAAAAAATACACTTGTTTTGCATTGGCGAAAAAATACACTTGTTTTGCATTGGCAAAAAAATACACTTCTTTTGCATTGGCAAAAAATACACTTATTTTGCATTGGCAAAAAAAATACACTTGTTTTGCATTGGCAAAAAATGCACTTGTTTTGCATTGGCAAAAAAAATACACTTATTTTGCGTTGGCAAAAAAAAATATACTTGTTTTGCATTGGCAAAAAATGCACTTGTTTTGCATTGGCAAAAAAAATACACTTGTTTTGCGTTGGCAAAAAATACACTTGTTTTGCATTGACAAACAAATACACTTGTTTTGCATTGACAAAAAAATACACTTCTTTTGCATTGGCAAAAAATACACTTGTTTTGCATTGAAAAAAAAATACACTTGTTTTGCATTGACAAAAAAATACACTTGTTTTGCATTGGCAAAAAAATACACTTGTTTTGCATTGACAAAAAAACACTTGTTTTGCATTGGCAAAAAAATACACTTGTTTTGCATTGGCAAAAAAATACACTTGTTTTGCATTGGCGAAAAAATACACTTCTTTTGCATTGGCAAAAAAATACACTTGTTTTGCATTGGCAAAAAAAAAATACACTTGTTTTGCATTGGCAAAAAAAATACACTTGTTTTGCGTTGGCAAAAAAATACACTTGTTTTGCATTGACAAAAAAATACACTTGTTTTGCATTGACAAAAAAATACACTTGTTTTGCATTGACAAAAAAATACACTTGTTTTGCATTGGAAAAAAAAATACACTTGTTTTGCATTGACAAAAAAATACACTTGTTTTGTATTGGCAAAAAAATACACTTGTTTTGCATTGACAAAAAATACACTTGTTTTGCATTGGCAAAAAAATACACTTGTTTTGCATTGGCAAAAAAATAAACTTGTTTTGCATTGACAAAAAAACACTTGTTTTGCATTGGCAAAAAAATACACTTGTTTTGCATTGGCAAAAAAATACACTTGTTTTGCATTGGCGAAAAAATACACTTCTTTTGCATTGGCAAAAATACATTTGTTTTGCATTGGCGAAAAAATACACTTGTTTTGCATTGGCAAAAAAATACACTTCTTTTGCATTGGCAAAAAAATACACTTGTTTTGCATTGGCAAAAAAAAAATACACTTGTTTTGCATTGGCAAAAAAAATACACTTGTTTTGCGTTGGCAAAAAAATACACTTGTTTTGCATTGACAAAAAAATACACTTGTTTTGCATTGACAAAAAAATACACTTGTTTTGCATTGACAAAAAAATACACTTGTTTTGCATTGGAAAAAAAAATACACTTGTTTTGCATTGACAAAAAAATACACTTGTTTTGTATTGGCAAAAAAATACACTTGTTTTGCATTGACAAAAAATACACTTGTTTTGCATTGGCAAAAAAATACACTTGTTTTGCATTGGCAAAAAAATACACTTCTTTTGCATTGGCAAAAAATACACTTCTTTTGCATTGGCAAAAATACATTTGTTTTGCATTGGCGAAAAAATACACTTGTTTTGCAATGGCAAAAAAATACACTTCTTTTGCATTGGCAAAAAAATACACTTATTTTGCATTGGCAAAAAAAAAATACACTTGTTTTGCATTGGCAAAAAATGCACTTGTTTTGCATTGGCAAAAAAAATACACTTATTTTGCGTTGGCAAAAAAAAAAGATACTTGTTTTGCATTGGCAAAAAATGCACTTGTTTTGCATTGGCAAAAAATGCACTTGTTTTGCATTGGCAAAAAATGCACTTGTTTTGCATTGGCAAAAAAAATACACTTGTTTTGCGTTGGCAAAAAAATACACTTGTTTTGCATTGGCAAAAAAATACACTTGTTTTGCATTGGCAAAAAAATACACTTATTTTGCATTGGCAAAAAAAAAATATGAAAAAGGAAGAGATTTTCCAAGTGTTTTAATTTGGTAAATCTTAAACACTTGAAGAATTAGTATCTCATCTTGAATGAAATTAAAGCCAAAATTCTCTCGGGGGATTTATGAAACAAAATAGCATCTTTTAGAAGAGAGGTGAGTGGGAGTAGGTAGATAGTTTGGTTGATGAGGAAAGAATTAATTATAGAACGAAAGTAAGGAATTATAAACCATATTTCTTTGTTCAAGATGTGCCCAAACATTTTTCTAAGAGTCGTTTTGCATTTGTTCGTCACACTTTAGTTTAAAATAGTATTTTCATAATTAAATGTGCATGTTGAATGTCTCTGTTTGTATTTTTGTTAGTCTGTCACGCTTATGTTTGTAACATGTAAGTTTGTAACATCATTTTTTCTTTTGTCTGTAACATGTAAGCTTCAAATAGCATATTTTTATTTTTAACATAAAATTGGAACAACTTTTTGGGGTTTATAACATTCACAAAGCCAGTTCGGCATGCATGGAGTATTCTTGACACATCTGCGCTGATGCATCATCCGCCGCTAGTTTCTCATCCCCAGACAGGGTCCAAAAAGAGTCTCAAATCGCAGTATCAACTAAACTTCAACCTCTGCCCCATCATCGCAATGTTGCATCCCTGTACTTGTTTTAGAAGTATTTTAATGAACTATGCTTTCACAAACTGATAGAATCTGTGCCCCCTCGATCTATATAATCTCGACTAACCCGACAAGTAGCGAAATCCCACCCTTCACTGTTGAGATGCAAGAAAGCCTTTTACTCTAAAAGTTTCTTCCTCCGGACTGTTAGATTTTCGAATTCCCTTCCTGTGTCATGTTTCCCTGACTTTAATAACCCACTGACGTTTATATGTAATGTGAATAGACATTTTACTACCCAACTCCCCATATACCCCTCTTAGAAACGATCCCAAATAAGAACACCTTGTGAAATAGCAACATGCTTTTTCTGAGGGTGAAAAGGAGTTAAAACAAACTATAAATTTGAAATAGCATGTTTTTTTGGTCTGTAACATGTAAGTCAGAAAATAATTTTTTTTGGTCTGTAACAATGTAAGTTTGAAATTTTATTTTGGTCTGTAACATGTAATTTTGCAAATAGTTTTTTTGGTCAGTAATATGTAAGTCAGAAAATAATTTTTTGGGTTTGTAATAGGTAAGTTTGAAAATAATTTTTTTGGTTTGTAACAGATAAGTTTGAAATAGAATTTTGCTGGTTGTAACGTTAATTCTTTCAAATAACATTATTGTTGGTCTGTAACGTATATCCTTTCAAATAGAATTTTTGTTGGTCTGTAACGTTAAACCTTTCAAATAGAATTATTATTCTTCTGTAACGTTAATACTCTCACATAGCATTTTTCTTGGTCTGTAACGTTAAGATTTTCAAATAACAGTTTTGTTGTTCTGTATCGTTACACTTTTCAAATTGCATTTTTTTCTTGGTCTATAAAGTTAAGCTTTTAAACAGACTTTTTGTTGACCTGTAACATTAAGATTTTCAAATGGACTTTTTGTTAGTCTGTAACGGTAAGCCTGTCAAATAGACTCTTTGTTAGTCTGTAACGTTAAGCCTTTCAAATAGACTCTTTGTTGGTCTGTAACGTACAGCCTTTCAAATAGAGTTTTTGTTGGTCTGTAACGTTAAGCCTTTCAAATAGACTTTTTGTTGGTCTGTAACGTTACACCTTTGAAATAGACTTTTCATAAAGATGCAGATTTGCTGGACGCATCTTAACAATAAGCTTCATTGTTTTTGGAATCGAATTGAACAATGCAAGCAACAAAGAGAAAATCGAGTTTAAATGATTCAAAACGGAATCGGTTGCTGGAAGGGGAAAAGAAAATGGAGGATGATGTGAAACTGCAAATAAATACAATTTGCTCTTTAAGATAATGACGTTGCATTTTTTTTGTGTTGCCTTTAGGAAAATTACAGATTAAATTAAAAACAGGATTTTCTTTCGGAAATGAAGACAACATAAACGTTTATTAATTATTTTTGTTTTGAAAGAATTTTTGAAGTTGATTTTTATTTTTTAGATTACGATTTTTTTTTTGAAGAACCTAATTTTCATTGGAGTGAGAAGTTTTTCAACAATCTTACAAATATAGTTGGAGTACTACATAAACTTGTCATGGGAACAGGAGAATTGTTTCTAGATGTATAAAAGGTACAAGTAAAGTTTACAAGAATTATTAACGTCATGGACAGTTTGAGTTGTGAAGATTAAAAACAATTGCTACATACCCCTTCCCTCCGAGCGGAGGTTTAATTGTAACATTTCCATGTTAAACAAACAGTTTGCACATCGTTTACGTCAAATGCGCACTTTTGCACGTGATCAAAAAACAAGTCAATGATTAAAAGTCTTTTTACATACATACGCGGTTGTTGCTCTTCATTCTTGGGCCGTGATCCCCACATGGTTGTGATCTTTTGTTTAACTTAAGACGAATCGTCTCATGCATGAAAATATAATGGATACCTTCTGGTTTTTACAAGATTTTATTCAGAGCGTTTCTCCTTTTGGGGAGAGACCACATAAATTATTTCTTACTTAATTTTCTTATCTTGTTTTTCTAACTTATTCTTTATGTTGGTGACGCACGGGCAGAGCCTTGACGCAACATTCACTTAGATTTCTACATTGTCGAGCACATCTTGCCTGTCCTGCTTCTAGATTCGAACTGACTTTTAAAAAATCCTTTTATTTCTCTCCTCGAAAGTGAGACGTCATCACCTTTTATATTTCGACATTCGCATTTCTAGTGTGTTTAGTATAAGGAGCTAATCTTTGACCCCCCGCTTCAATCACGCCATCTGTAGCAGCGTACATTTTCGCTTGCAGCCAAGTTATCCTGGCATGTACTTAATGTATATCTCGCCGAAATTCATACTAGTTAACATAATTTCTATGTACTGGCGTAGGGACTCAATATAAAACATACTGGTCAGTGATTTGGAACAATAAGGCGAATAAATCTCCTCTCTTTTAAACAGTAATCTTATATTTCTATATTGTCGGGCATGTCTTGTCTGGCTACTTCCTCGATTCGAACTCTTAGAAACTCTATCCTGTACTCCGAGCACTTGATGCAATTTTGCTAATGGATGATAAAGGAACAAATCCATTAATGAAAGTCTTTTTTACACATGTTCAATCTTTGATCGTCGCTTTTCAGTGTGGGCTGGTCCCTGTATAAATCTAATCACATGGGCTTAGTGAAAACAGCTATTATTCCTAGCAATATAAGAGAATATCGAAATTATCTCATAACGAATAAATATTTAGTAGTAAGAAAAATATTATTAAATTAGCCAGATCAGGATATAGCAGTGAAAAAAATTATGTTAGAGATGAACCTAATGAACCAAGAGGTAAGGATATCCCATGTTATATAATATCGATATAAGTAATCCTAGACATAAAAATTCTAGTAATATAATAAGCATTAAGAGCTCTGGTCTGAACAAAATAATAACCCCACACAAATATCTTGGAACTAAAAATAATTAAAAAAAAACAGATGTAGAAATTGTATATGGTTTAACCCCCCTTACAATGCGCACACCCTAAATAACATACCAAAGAAATTTTACAAGATTCTTGATTAGAACTTCTCTCCATGTAGTAGCATAAGTAAATTCATAACCAAAAACATAGTGAAATTATCCTTCTCAATATTTATTAATTTAGCTAAAACGATTGTAGGTTCAAATAATTTCAAAAATAGATGAGGTAAACGCTGAACAATAGATAACAGGCAGAGGAAAAAAAGTGAAAGAAAAGAATTAAGGCACAAAAAGAAAGAAAAACTTCAGAGTGAATGAATGTTTCCTTGTAACTTTGCGTTGATTTGCCCAGCGAGTATATTACTGTCTTAATTACAGAACCACAAGGAAATTAAGAAAGGTAAGAGAGATATCAGCCAGAATACTGATGAATAACCAATTTGTAACTGCAAAAACACTAATGAATGGCACTTAGACAGTAAATGCCTTATTTCGGACATCTATAATATAAATCTCACCTGTCTGTTTAAATGTATGTATGTATGTATGTATGTATGTATGCATGCATGCATGTATGTATGTATGCATGCATGCATGCATGTATGCATGCATGTATGTATGTATGTATGCATGCATGTATGTATGTATGTATGTATGTATGCATGCATGTATGTATGTATGTATAAAACTTTCAACCGAGACGACATATTTTCACGAGATTGGTATCGTTTTGAAACTTCGGACGAGAAATATAGAAAAACTACCTAAAAACATTAATTCCTTCACCTTCCACTGGGCACTTTTCTATAGGGAAGGGTCGCTTTCTTCGCCGATATTTTTGAAAGTCATCCTCTCTTTTCGATTGACTAACCTTAATTTAAATCTTCGCCACTTCTTCGTTACGTTTTTTATATTCTTTTTCTCCTTTGTGGTACGGATGCGAGCCTACCTGCCTTTTCTGTTCTTTTTTGTTTGTGCTCAACACCCCCTCAAGCACCTGGGCAACGCTGGTCGCCCAGGCTAGTCGTATATAAATGCGACGTCATTTAAAAAATAGAACTAGAACATACATAGGCTCCACAGTTGTAGGTTCAAGGAAAGACTCTGAAACGATTCATCATCATTTAGAATACCTAGCAAAGAAACAAAAAAAAATTTTTTTTAGCTAAGTGGGTAAGGGACTACATAGAAGTAACGCAGAGTATAATTTGAAATAGTCAATAATATTCAAGACAATATACACCGAGTGAATCTAAACGATGCAACCATTGCACCCTAGAATAATATATAATAATATCTGAGGAAAATATATTAAATAAAAGACAGGAAGTAATCCAAAGTTGTTTGCACAGAATCAAGTATATACTCTCCCATTTGAAACAAGACTAGTTAGGTCAAAGTAAATTGATAATTTATGTATATTAATTTAAAAAAAAGGTGGGGTTGGAAATTAGAAGAATCTAATAATGTAATCGAAATATAATAATAAGAGTATATGTTCTAAAACTTTAATTAGCTCAGCAGAAATTCCTAAGATAAAATTAAACAACAAATTAATAGGTAATTAAATAGGATAAAAATTACTACCGGAACAGTAGTAGAAACTCGCTATGAAGCAAGCGAACAACAGAAGATGTTGTATTTGAGAGAAACAGCTTACCTTATAGGCTTGTATATACTGATGTTTATTAGCTGTTTTCTTTTCGGATAAAGTTAATGTCAAGAGGGAGATAAAGTGCCTTCCTAGAGCTTTCCTCGTCTAAGTTTTATAAGATGGTGTTTTTTTGGGGGGTATTTCATAACATATCTTTTTAAAACTTTATATAGAAATTGCTGAAATAAAATTAAACAAGAAATTAATGAGTAATTAAATAGCATAATACACAAAAAATAAACAAAACAAATAATGATATAGACATAATATATCAGACACCATTATATTATAAAAACAATATTGCATAAGCGAAGTACAGATTTGTTGTAAAAAAGAAATCATTTCTACTGACAACTTAATTAACTTATTAATTAATTAACTTATTGGGGACAATCATTTTTAATTGCAGAAGAAATAACTGAATAAATTTCTAAGCTAGTTAAGTTATAGTTAATTATGAAAACAATTATTCTAATACAAATTAACTCCTCTGATACGAATACACGTGTAGATGCCCTCTTAGCGTAGCCCTAACTAGCTTATAGTAGACAATATATATTCATTTGAATATAATCAATTTTTAAAAATATATATTTCAACTCTGTAACCAACAGGAAAATAGTAAACAATTAAAGTTTTTTACGAATAATAAACGATACGATAGCATCCCCCACAAAACTAAGATTGGTGACCCTAAAAATGAAAGCGAATTAGTTTTGTACCCACAACGTAAGATATAACGCTAGTTAACATACAATAGATAATAATTATAAGTTTTAAATAGAATAAAATGTATTATCATGTAAAATCATTTTTTAGATTAAAACCAAATAGAAATATATAATTCAAATCCATGCAAAAATAAGGATATGAATAGTTTTACCCGACGCTCGCTACAATCACAGGCAGAAGTAATTCTCACGACTCGAGATTTTTGAAATCCATTTTCTCCCTGGCTTGTCCAATCACAAGCCAACTCTCAATCTCGTGACCGAGTACACAAAAGGCGAAATCTGAAACCCTCTTCCTCTTTCTCGCTGCTCTGCTAATCACCACACATCGCTGGGGGGGGGGTCTTCGGCTCCTCCCCCGGATGAACGTGAGTACATCAAGCTAACAATGGCTCTCTTCTAATTACCATTTATTTCCATGTGCGCTACTCAAATGAACATTCTTTATCATGCTAAAGAACACGCCCACGACAACACTGAAGACTTTACCCTTTCTTTCCCCTTTAATCAGCTTCCTTTGTCCCGGCGACTACTAGCTATAAACACGTGTGGACTGAGCTGTTCTCTCCTCAACAAGCCGGCAATATATTAATTCTATCTTCACACAAGAACACTTCAACCTACTAACCCGTTTCTCTCTTCTACTAACGCGACTAACGAAGATAACAAATAAAGTTGGTTATTAATATAGAATGAAACGCCATTGCGTTGTCTCTTATTCTACAGAATCCTAAAAAAAACATGCGATGTGAATTCTTCTATATGATTCATTGTTAACATTAGGAAAAATTCTGTTTTCTGACTTTTATACGTAAAAAAAATCAATATTAACAGAAACATATAAATTGTTCTATGTAAACGAAAGAGGTCTATAAGATGCACCGACGCTGTTTTACAATTTGTCACTGTGCAAAGGGAGACAACTCTCGTTTAATAAGAGATTCGTTCATTTTTTCTTCTCATAATTTAGGACGCTCGATGCGACTATATATTTTTTTTATTTAATAAAAACATTAAAAAAAAGAAAGCTGCGATGAATTCTTTTAATGTAACAAACTTGACAACATTAACAATACAAAGTGTAGTCTTTACACGACTATTAAGAGAATCGTTTTTGTTTTCATGTCACAGTTTTCTTTTGTTTTTTTTTCGACTAAAAATGAAAACGTAAATTGTAGAGGAATTATTTTTTCATCTCATAATTTAGGATCAGAAAACCAACGATATTTTTAAAAACATTGAAAAAAAAAAACAAAAAAAAACTGCGACGTTTTTTTTATGTAACAAAGTTGATAAGATTAATAATACAAAACCTAGTTTTCATGCGACTATTAAGAGAATCGTTTCTGTTTTCATATCACAAATTACGACGCTAAAACCAATGATATTTTCATCGGATGAAAATATTTAAAAAAGAAAGTTGCGGCAACCGTTTCTATTTTTATTTTTATTTTTTTTCAACTACATTTTTATTAAAAAGTAAATATTAACAATACAAAAACATTAATAATACAAAATGCATTTTTTACACGACTATTAAGAAAATCGTTTCTGTTTTCATGTCATAATTTACGACGCTAAAACCAACGAACAAAAAAAAAATTTAATTATATTTTATAAATGTAATTTATAATCTATTTCGAATTTAAAACTATAGAAAAATTTAATAATGTTAATAAACTAGGGAAATCACTTAGGATAGATAAATACTCACTTCCCCAAACCTTGAAAGATTTGGGTTTTTTAAAAATAATTTTTTAAACGTATTTCGAAATTTTTAAACGTGATTCGATATAATTAAAAATATATTTTTTTAAACTTTAAACGTATTTTTGGAAATTTTTAAACGTAATTCGATATAATTAAACGAATTTTTAAGTTTTTAACCGATACCAATACAGATTTTAAAGTTTTTTATACATAAGGAAAGAGATTTTAAAATTAAATGGGGTTCAAATTAAAATCGATTCATATATAAAAAAACATTTTTTCGGAATTAGATCTTAAATTTAAATAATTCAAAGTTGAAAATTAGGTATTACATTATCCGATATATATATATATATATATATATATATATATATATATATATATATATATATATATATATATATATATAAAAGGGGGGGATTAAACAAAACGAGATTTGAACGTGAATTCGCGAGGTATATATACTTCACACTTCCGGTTATAAGATAAACGAATATTGGCTGATGAGAGCTTGATAAGGATACCTTAAACGGGCCTTATTATAGGGCTTGAAACCGACAGTACCAATGATCTGTCTCAACTAACAACTTTCTGTACACAAAATATAAGTACGCTCTTAAAATTTGGATTTTCCTTTTAATTGAGCACTCTGCTGGAATTCTTTTTCCAAAAAAAAAAAAAACTAATCATATATATATATATATATATATATATATATATATATATATATATATATATATATATATATAGTAAGTTATAAAATATATATGGCGATTAAGCTACACAGAATATTCCGCGTTTCATCCACGCTAGGATTCCTATTTAGGATATATATATATATATATATATATATACACACACACACAAGGTGTCCGTAAAGTTACTATACAGTCGAATTACATCCTGTGCGTTTTCTGTTTTCCAATATCGCGTCAAAATAAATTTGCGCTCTTCCAAAGTTAGCTTGCGTGGCATGCGTGATTAAATAAACCTGTAAAAAAAATAAATATTAACTATTAATACAAATATAATACAATAAAACAATAAGACTGTATAGTAACTTTACGGACACCCTGTATATATATATATATATATATATATATATGAAAGTCTATGTAAATACAGATTTGCCCAGAAACGTGCAGGATCTAAACCCATAGGAATGCCTATATTTTCTTTAAACAAATATTTTATTCCTTATTTGAAAATAGCTTTCTTCAATAAGATGACTTATAAGTATTTTAAACTATCTTTGGAAACACTAGTCTTACCTATTTTTGTTTTACACCAGAAGGCTTTGGATCTTGAAAAGTCTACGTATTTACCTTTATTGTACGCAAAAGCTAAACCTACAGTATTATTGGATTTTTTTTATCAGTTCTTCATGTGGCATTTTTGTATATAAAGTTCTAAAATCTTCATGTGGCATTTTTGTATATAAAGTTCTAAAAATCTTCATATGGTATTTTTGTATATAAAGTTCTAAAAATCTTCATGTGGTATTTTTGTATATAAAGTTCTAAAAATCTTCATGTGGTATTTTTGTATATAAAGGTCTAAAAATCTTCATGTGGTATTTTTGTATATAAAGTTCTAAAAATCTTCATGTGGTATTTTTGTATATAAAGTTCTAAAAATCTTCATGTGGTATTTTTGTATATAAAGTTCTAAAAATCTTCATGTGGTATTTTTGTATATAAAGTTCTAAAAATCTTCATGTGGTATTTTTGTATATAAAGTTCTAAAAATCTTCATGTGGTATTTTTGTATATAAAGTTCTAAAAATCTTCATGTGGTATTTTTGTATATAAAGTTCTAAAAATCTTCAAGTGGTATTTTTGTATATAAAGTTCTAAAAATCTGCATGTGGTATTTTTGTATATAAAGTTCTAAAAATCTTCATGTGGTATTTTTGTATATAAAGTTCTAAAAATCTTCAAGTGGTATTTTTGTATATAAAGTTCTAAAAATCTTCATGTGGTATTTTTGTATATAAAGTTCTAAAAATCTTCATGTGGTATTTTTGTATATAAAGTTCTAAAAATCTTCATGTGGTATTTTTGTATATAAAGTTCCAAAAATCTTCATGTGGTATTTTTGTATATAAAGTTCTAAAAATCTTCATGTGGTATTTTTGTATATAAAGTTCTAAAAATCTGCATGTGGTATTTTTGTATATAAAGTTCCAAAAATCTTCATGTGGTATTTTTGTATATAAAGTTCTAAAAATCCTCATGTGGTATTTTTGTATATAAAGTTCTTAAAATCTTCATGTGGTATTTTTGTATATAAAGTTCTAAAAATCTTCATGTGGTATTTTTGTATATAAAGTTCTAAAAATCTTCATGTGGTATTTTTGTATATAAAGTTCTAAAAATCTTCATATGGTATTTTTGTATATAAAGTTCTAAAAATCTTCATATGGTATTTTTGTATATAAAGTTCTAAAATCTTCAAGTGGTATTTTTGTATATAAAGTCATAAAAATCTTCATGTGATATTTTTGTATATAAAGTTCTAAAATCTTCATGTGGTATTTTGGTATATAAAGTTCTAAAAATCTTCATGTGGTATTTTTGTATATAAAGTTCTAAAATCTTCATGTGGTATTTTTGTATATAAAGTTCTAAAAATCTTCAAGTGGTATTTTGGTATATAAAGTTCTAAAAATCTGCATGTGGTATTTTTGTATATAAAGTTCCAAAAATCTTCATGTGGTATTTTTGTTTATAAAGTTCTAAAAATCTTCATGTGGTATTTTTGTATATAAAGTTCTAAAAATCTTCATGTGGTATTTTTGTATATAAAGTTCTAAAAATCTTCATGTGGTATTTTTGTATAATGTTCTAAAAATCTTCATATGGTAATTTTGGTATATATAGTTCTAAAATCTTCATGTGTTATTTTTGTATATAAAGTTCTAAAAATCTTCATGTGGTATTTTTGTATATAAAGTTGTAAAATCTTCATGTGGTATTTTTGTATATAAAGTTCTACAATCTTCATGTGGTATTTTTGTATATAAAGTTCTAAAAATCTTCATGTGGTATTTTTGTATATAAAGTTCTAAAAATCTTCATGTGTTATTTTTGTATATAAAGTTCTAAAATCTTCATGTGGTATTTTTGTACATAAAGTTCTAAAAATCTTCATGTGATATTTTTGTATATAAAGTTCTAAAAATATTCATGTGATATTTTTGTATATAAAGTTCTAAAAATCTTCATGTGGTATTTTTGTATATAAAGTTCTAAAAATCTTCATATGGTATTTTTGTATATAAAGTTCTAAAATCTTCATGTGGTATTTTTGTATATAAAGTTCTAAAAATCTTCATGTGATATTTTTGTATATAAAGTTCTAAAAATCTTCATGTGGTATTTTTGTATATAAAGTTCTAAAAATCTTCATGTGGTATTTTTGAATATAAAGTTCTAAAAATCTTCATGTGGTATTTTTGTATATAAAGTTCTAAAAATCTTCATATGGTATTTTTGTATGTAAAGTTCTAAAATCTTCATGTGGTATTTTTGTATATAAAGTCCTAAAAATCTTCATGTGGAATTTTTGTATATAAAGTTCTAAAATCTTCATGTGGTATTTTTGTATATAAAGTTCTAAAAATCTTCATGTGGTATTTTTGTATATAAAGTTCTAAAATCTTCATGTGGTATTTTTGTATATAAAGTTCTAAAAATCTTCAAGTGGTATTTTGGTATATAAAGTTCTAAAAATCTGCATGTGGTATTTTTGTATATAAAGTTCCAAAAATCTTCATGTGGTATTTTTGTATATAAAGTTCTAAAAATCTTCATGTGGTATTTTTGTATATAAAGTTCTAAAAATCTTCATATGGTATTTTTGTATATAAAGTTCTAAAAATCTTCAAGTGGTATTTTTGTATATAAAGTTCTAAAAATCTTCATGTGGTATTTTTGCATATAAAGTTCTAAAAATCTTCATGTGGTATTTTTGTATAATGTTCTAAAAATCTTCATATGGTATTTTTGTATATAAAGTTCTAAAATCTTCATGTGTTATTTTTGTATATAAAGTTCTAAAATCTTCATGTGGTATTTTTGTATATAAAGTTCTAAAATCTTCAAGTGGTATTTTTGTATATAAAGTTCTAAAAATCTTCATGTGGTATTTTTGTATATAAAGTTCTTAAAATCTTCATGTGTTATTTTTGTATATAAAGTTCTAAAAATCTTCAAGTGGTATTTTTGTATATAAAGTTCCAAAAATCTTCATATGGTATTTTTGTATATAAAGTTCTAAAAATCTTCATGTGGTATTTTTGTATATAAAGTTCTAAAATCTTCATGTGGTATTTTTGTATATAAAGTTCTAAAAATCTTCATGTGGTATTTTTGTATATAAAGTTCTAAAATCTTCATGTGGTATGTTTGTATATAAAGTTCTAAAATCTTCATGTGGTATTTTTGTATATAAAGTTCTAAAAATCTTCATGTGGTATTTTTGTATATAAAGTTCTCCCACAGAAGTGACGTTGCGAGCCTATCCTTGTTTTATCGTTATTTCCATGGCAGGTGCTCGTCTTAACTCTAATCTCTAGTCCCCCCTCGCCAATCTTTCACGAGAAACACCCGTCTAGCTGAATCCACTTTGAAAAATTTCCCCCACTCTTTATCTGTTCCTAAATCAAAACGTGGATTCCATAAACAAAGCTTCTTTCTTAGAACTGCACTCTGTTCCGTCTGCCTGCTTCCCACCGGACTACAACTTGGATGTCTTCAAATCCAACGTTAACAAATTCCTAATGAACCGCCCCCTTAAGTAAACACTTCATCAAATCTCCACACTAACGTAATGTACTTGCAATAACCCTTATCCCTGAGTGGCTTCCGGGCCTTGATAAGTGGTGATCACTGTGTAAAAAAAAAAAAAAATTCCCTTTTCTGGTGGAAATTATTTACTTGATTAATAATTCACGTAAATACTTTAGATATAGCTTTACTTAATGGCTTGATAATGAAATCTTTGAAACAACAATAAAGTGGGTGCTAACATTTCTTTGTGAATTTTAGGTAACCAATACATGGGCATTTTTTTTAATCTTTATCCTCTTATTTTAATCCTAATTTTTCACAAATAATGTTGTTGTTTAGATAAAAATAATATCGATTTCATTGTTACTTAATTTATAGATATTTGAACTTTTACCAATAATTCTTACTTAATAAAAAATAAGTGTTGTGTATAATACCTTTACATATAAAAGTTATAAATTTTGTTGCTTTATCAATGAAACTATTAAAAACTTATTTTGAAGTATTTGAAGTTCCATAAGTATTTCTGAATTTCTAAGGAAAGGAAGAGTTTTTTTAGGATGTTTAAATTATTTTAAACGTTCAAACTTTTTATGTACGAAATTTAATATATTATTTTTCCATGCGTCAAACGTAGACTGTACTAATTTATATTTTATTTGCCATGGACATAATAAAACTATCGAGTGCTGTATTTACTTTCTTCACACATTTAGCGTAATTTAAACGTTTAGGTTCTATAGTTTTGATCGTTCTCAGGATTTTTCTTAATTTAAAATTATTTACTATCTTTAGATTTTCAGTAATTATGTCCTATGTAACTATTACACAAAGGAAACGTTTTACATTCACTTTTTAGAATATTTATATTGTTATCGTTTACATTTATATTCTCTACCGTTTCTTTAGAATTAAAAACATTATTTCGTATGGTTTTCCCTAGTTTATATGCAACTATTGAATGCTGTTCTTTTAAGTCCATTGTATGACTATTGGATTATTAAATATTTTTAGGTTCATATCGTCGAATCCTTTATTTTTAGACAAAACTACACGGACATTTCGTGGTTTATTTTTATATTTTTCATACCATCAACCGGTGGTTTATATAATTTCGTATCGATTATATCTATAATATATTCATACCATTGAGTGAATTCGTTTTTTTTTTGTACACCACATCTGATTGTAATAATAGTTTAGGTGTTATTTCCCTTTTTTTTTTTTAAACAGTGATCACCACTTATCAAGGCCCGGAAGCCACTCAGGGATAAGGGTTATTGCAAGTACATTACGTTAGTGTGGAGATTTGATGAAGTGTTTACTTAAGGGGGCGGTTCATTAGGAATTTGTTAACATTGGACTTGAAGACATCAAAGTTGTAGTCCGGAGGGAAGCAGGCAGACGGAACAGAGTTCCACAGGCGCTTTGTTCATGGAATCCGCGTTTTGATTTAGGCACAGATATAGAGTGAGGGAAATTCTTCACAGTGGATTCAGCTAGACGGGTGTTTTTCGTGAAAGATTGGCGAGAGGGGACCAGAGATTGGAGTTCAGACGAGCACCTGCCATGGAAATAACGATAAAACAAGGATAGGCTCGCAACGTCTCTTCTGTGGGAGAGAGGTTGCAGGGTAGAGAAAAGGGCATCCACCACTAAGCCACGAAGTCTATTTTGTACTCTGTCAAGGCAGGATAGGCTGTTTTTAGCAGCTCCTGCCCAGATAATCACTCTCTACATGAGTAAGTTTTTTTTTTTTTTACTTATCTTGTAATTCGAGAGTAGTTGAAACGGAAGTTACCAGAAATAAAACCGGACAGTCTTTAATACTTTATATATATATATATATATATATATATATATATATATATATATATATATATATATATATATATATATATATATATATATATATATATATATATATATTATTCAGAAGTATTCTAATATAATTGAAAGAATAAATATTTTAGTAATTATAATTTCGCTTTATATTTTTTTTTAATTCCTCGCATGAAATGGTAGATTTTCTGTTATATCAATTTACACATGCCCTATCCATAACACCATAGTCAAAACTGGATATAATCGTCCTACATTTTTAGAATCGTCTTGTATATTATTTTTCTTTATTTTAATATTTAAACCATATGGATAGATTACTCACATTTAAAAATTTTTTATTTTTATTTTCCTTATCCTGACGCATTTGAAGTATTTATTTATCTATTTCACCAAACCTATTATGCTGCTATCTTTATGTTCTTCATTAATTTAAATGGTTAGAAACGATTGGCTACAGATTTCTTTAAAATGTTTAATAACATGGATACAACCTTTCTTATCAGTTCTATGTAAATTCATGAGTTTATTGAAAGGCAGCACTGTTTCTCTTACATCTTGTAAATGACAATTTTCACAGGATAACAAGTAAATTAAATTTTGTGACTTACATGAGAAATCTTCCTTCGAATGATTTAAGACACAATAAATTTTATTTGTTACATTGTATTTATATTCTTTAGAAATTAATAGAATATCACAAATGCTGCTTAACAGGGCCCAACATTAAAATTATTATCAGCCGAACAGGACCCATTTACCATTTCAAAAGGAATATATAAGAACTGTGTGTGTGTGTGTGTGAGAGAGAGAGAGAGAGAGAGAGAGATAGAGAGAGAGAGAGAGAGAGAGAGAGAGAGAGAGTTCCCTATGACCTCGAAAACGTCCGAGCCGATTTTTATGAAATTTCACACGGAAGTACTTTATGTACTTGACAGTGTTCTTAGATGGGCTCTGCATCGGAATTTCTTCGATAAGTATTAATAATTAATAATTGATAATTGAAATAATCCAATGAAAGAAGGAACAGGCGATTTGCATCAAAGTTAACACCTTACACAGCCTAACATCACAAGTGCATTTAGGAAGTTTTATTACCACACAAGTCGAAAGGCCCGGCATATAAAATTAACAGCAGGTTCTTTGATATGACAGGGACATGTTTAAAATGAATGTTTTTGTTTAAAGCACAGTTGAATCATGATACTTGACTTTTGCATTTTAAACTTAAATTCAAGCCATTATCACCGCACAAGCAGTAAGGCCAAACATATAAAATCAACAGTAGGTTCTTTCATATGACAAGAGCACGTCCGAAATGAATTTTTCTGTTTAGAGATCAATTGAAGCATGATACTTGACTTTTGTATTTTAAACTTTAATTCAAACTATTATATATATAAATGATTTTATAAAATAATTTTATAAAAATGATTTTATAAAAATCTATATATATATATATAAATGTAATTCTTGGTTCGTTCAAAGTTTATACAACCATATTTCTACATTACCAATTTAATTGAAATTTTCAGAAAATCTATCTGTAAAGTCAATGAATGTTTGCATGTTATTAAAATGATTTTACATTGCGAATTATAAAAATATTAATTAAAATATAAATATTTTTCGAAGTCGTTTCTGCGAGACTGTCCGGTTTTATTTCTGGTAACTTCCGTTTCAACTACTCTCGAATTACAAGATAAGTAAAAAAAAGAAGCGTATTCATGCAGAGACTGATCCGTGCTGAAATAATAACGTTATTATTTAAAAAGCCATTCTTAACATGGGGAAGGGAGGGTGTTTTTTACCTACTCTGTACTTTAACCTTACAATTGAATAAAAACATATAAAACTTTAATTAAACGTGGAAATACAATTAAAAAAAATAGCGCGGATCACTCTCTGTATTAGCACAAAAAAATCCCATATTTTAGAAATTTAAATTCATTTATGTACTTACCAATTTTTTAATTTTAAATTCCTTTATTTATGTTAAGGCTTTTCACTCATGAAATATTACGTTTTTTTTTGTTTTTTTTTTACACAGTGATCACCACTTATCAAGGCCCGGAAGCCACTCAGGGATAAGGGTTATTGCAAGTACATTACGTTAGTGTGGAGATTTGATGAAGTGTTTACTTAAAGGGGCGATTCATTAGGAATTTGTTAATATTGGACTTGAACACATCCAAGTTGTAGTCCGGTGGGAAGCAGGCAGACGGAATAGAGTTCCACAGGCGTGCAGTTCTAAGAAAGAAGCTTTGTTCATGGAATCCGCGTTTTGATTTAGGCAGAGATATAGAGTGGGGGAAATTTTTCATAGTGGATTCAGCTAGACGGGTGTTTCTCGTGAAAGATTGGCGAGGGGGGGGGCAAAGATTGGAGTTCAGACGAGCACCTGCCATGGAAATAACGATAAAACAAGGATAGGCTCGCAACGTCTCTTCTGTGGGAGAGAGGTTGCAGGGTAGAGAAAAGGGCATCCACCACTAAGCCACGAAGTCTATTTTGTACTCTGTCAAGGCAGGATAGGCTGTTTTTAGCAGCTCCTGCCCAGATATGGCAACAGTATTCCATCCTTGGACGTACTTGGCTTTTATATAGATAGAGAATTGCATCAGTAGTGAGATATCTTCTGGAGCGGTAGAAGGATCCCACCATCTTTCCAGCGACGTTTTAATTGTTTAGTTTCTTTTCACGGCATTGTTTACATAAAAAAGTTTGTTTTAACTTTTTCTAAACTGTTTCATTTTTACGACATGCCTCAACGTATTATAAACACCCTAACCTCCCCATGTTAAAAAAAAAACACGCCATTCCATAAACCTCGAAAGCCGTTCTTAATATGGGGAGGTTGTGGGGTGTCCATTCCGAAAGCCGTTTTAACATGGGGAAGTTAAGGTGTTTATAATATGCTGGGGCGAGTCGTAAAATTAACGAAGTTGCTATCTATTATTTATTGCAAAAATTGCTTGAAATTTATTTATTTGAGAAAAAAAAATTACATTTTGGTACTCATTGGGCGTTGAGTTCCATGGCGACTAGCAGAAAAAAAATAATAGTCGCTCCCTTAGTCCCCCACCCCACCCCGCACATAACATCTTTTATTTACTGACGTTGCCGTAACTAAACGATTATTTGTCACATTTACAAACATTTATTTACTGATTTATTCTGAAAAAAGTTTTACTTTTTATGAATATTAAAAGAAAAATGGGCACTCATGCAGAGAGTAATCCATGCTGAAATAATAACGTTATTATTTAAAAAGCCATTCTTAACATGGGGAGGGGAGGGTGTTTTGTACCTATTCTGTACTTTAACCTTGCAATTGAATAAAAAAAAACATATAATAAAACTTTAATTAAACGTGGAAATACGATTTAAAAAATAGCGCGTATCACTCTCTGCATTAGCACCGCAAAATGGGTTGAAACCAAGTTTAGCGTTACAAATTCCAGAGAATTTTTTGAGGATCGGCACTATTGCTAAACGAGTTATTTTGCGCTAAATAGTATTTTTTGTTTAAAAAAAAAATAACCATTGTAAGCATAGAACAAAATATCGAAGCCGGTGATTTTGTTTACTTTATCGCCATCATGTAAATTGAAAATAAAAATGTCAACTTCTTGTCTTCTTCATAAAATCATCTTTTAATCTGATTGGTCAGTTTTTTCGTTTGTTTTATTTTTTTAATAAAAGAAAAATTCCACAATCACACCCACCCCCAGTTGAAGGGGGAAAAAAAACAAATCCTGTTTAATAATTTTTTTTCGTATAAGTGAAAATCCCCCATCCCCCCCCCCAAAAAAAAGAAAGGGCAAGTCACTCTCGAAGAAAAAAATTGACGAATCAGATTAAAAGATGATTTTATGAAGAAGACAAGAAACGGACATTTTTATTTTCAATTTCGATGATGGCGATAAAGTAAACAAAATCACCGGCTTCGATATTTTGTTCTATGCTTATAATGGTTATTTTTTTAAACAAAAAATACTATCTAGCGCAAAATAATTCGTTTAACAATAGTGCCGATCCCCCCCCCCCAAATTCTTTGAAATTTGTAACGCTAAACTTGGATTCAACCGAAAAATGTTACTAAACATTTATTAATAATTTCTCACTTTTACAAACATTTGATTTTAAATTTCTTTTTAAATGACGACTTTTATCGATTTTTTTTTAAATAGTATTTGCGGATAGGTATGTTTACAACAAATATCAGTTAAATTTTGTAAATACCCCCCCCCCAATGGTGTTTATTCCGAAATCCGTTGTTAACATGGTGAGGTTGAGGGTGTTTATTCTGAAAGCCGTTCTTAACATTTGTGGAGGTGGACCTAATGTAAAAAAAAAAATAAAAATAAATAAATTAAAAAAAAAACTAAATCATTTACTGATAACTTCTCACTTTTACAAATATGTTTTAATTTACATGCGCGGATGAACAAATTGTTGAATAGTGCGAAAACAAAACGTTTTTGTAATAAACTTCGAGATAATTTTTTGGGTAAATATTTACATTTAGGTCCACCTCCACAATTTTCTTTTTTAAATGACGACTTTTATTGATAAATAAATCTACTTCTCTGCCACGGGCACTGAACCCCTCCTTTTTTTTAAAATAGTATTTTCGGGTGGGTATGCTGACAACAAATATCAGTTAAATTTTGCAAATAGTTCCCCCCTCCAAAAGTCGTGTTTATTCCGGGAGCTGTTCTTAAGATGAGGAGGTTGGGGGTGATTATAAGGTGGACTTAATCTAAAAATAAAACAAAACAAAAAAAAAAGAAACAAACGAGTTTTTTAAATGATTAAAATAATTTCTAACAAACATTTTTACATGTGCACATAAGCAACTATTTTTTTATTAACTTTGTTTTTACTTTTTTATTTAAAAATTAGTAAATTTCAATGAATAGAATAATAAATCATTTATCATTAATATGTGTTTTTGATTTTGTGTTGAATGAAACTTTTTTTTTCATTACAACAATAATGAACCAATTTAAATCTTCCGGCATGCGTTTAAGGGTTACGAAATTATCAATAAATCGTTTAGTTGCTAAGCCAACGTCAGTAAATAAGAAAATGTTACGTGCGCATGCATTAGCCTTGACTAGGGGGGAAGCTAAGGGAGCGACCATTAAATAATTATGCTGGTCGCTATGGAACTCAACGCCGAAGGAGTATCTAAAGTGGCACATGCACTTATGTTATCATGCTATTTTTAAAAATAGTATTTTCATGTTAAATTCAAATTTTACAATATCTTTTTCTTTTATTAATTTGTTAGGTACAGATAACCCGGTCGGTTTCTAATGTGTGGAAAATCTAGCCCCCCCAAAAGGGGTACTCTGGATAGTAACAAAAAATTAAAATTGCCTCAGTCTCGAAAGATTTCTTCTCTACTGAACGAGGAAAAAACGGTGAAGTGTAGTTCACCTTCTGTTTCTCTCCCCCTCTCTCTTCCTCTCTTAATATCTCTCTCTATCCATCTCTCCCTTTCCCTCTCTCAATCTATCTTTCTCTCTATATCACCCTCCCCATCTCTCTTTGAGCCCCTTTCTCTCTCTAACTCCTTCTATCTCTCTCCTTTCCTCTATCTCATCCCTCTCTGTTTCTAACTCTCCCCCTCTCTCTGTTTATCTATCAATCCCTTTATCTCTCTATCTCCTTCTCTTTCTCTATTTTCCTCTCACTTTCTCTTTTCTATCTATATATCTTCCTCTCTATCTGTCCATCTTTAATCCCTCATCCTATTTTAGTCTTCTAAATTAATTACAGTGAATAAGGCATTGTCAAAACATGGATAAATCCTATTTTAGTCACCTAATTTACTGACTGTGAGAATAGAAGTTATTTGGAAATTACTGCTACCTTGAACAGCACCAGAAGTAACTGGTAAAACCTTTCTAATTAAATTGATTTTGGCAGCCATTTGGTAACAAAATGACATAGCCTTAGCCCTTGCTGCATGAGGAATACCCGCGACCTTGCTGCCAAGTAGAAGAATTATTTATTCTACTTTAAAACATTCAATTTTTCAAAAATCTCATGTTCGACATCTCCAAAACATCCAATATGGGGAAAAATATTGCAAAAATGCAAACTTATTGTTTAGGATGAATGCAAAATGGTACGCAAAAAATCACTTGAGGCTCTTGGTCGATCCTTGCAAGATTTGCTGGGCAATGTCAGACCATTTGGGAATGCAGTAATATTGCTTGCAGGAGATTTCAGACAAATGTTACTTGTTATTCTTCAATCAACACCAGCAGATGAAATAAATGCTTGCCTCAAATACTCTACTTTTTTGTTCCATGTGAAGACATTAAACTTAACTCAAAATATGCATGTCCAGTTGCATACTGTTCGATCCACACACATTTTTTGCATCACTTGTGGGAATTGGGGACGAAAAAGTACCAGCTGATCAGAGTTAAGGGCAAAATTCTTTGACTTTTAACTTCTGTAATTTCTGTAATTTTATTTCATCAAAAGAATAGTTAGTTTAAAAGGTTTTTGCAGATATTCAAATTATAAGAATTCCATTTGACTGAGTGAATGAGCTATTCTTGCAGGTCAATACAAAGATGCCCATGAACTTAACGCTATTATTCAATGTAAAATTCTAAGTGAGGTAGTCAAATACAAATCCATCAACACTGTTATGAAAGCAGATAAAATGGTTAATTATCCAACAGCTGTATTTGCCAGGGATGCCACCGCGTGTATTGCAACTGAAATTTGGTGTGCTAATTATCATGTTGTGAAATATAAACCAATCCAAGCTTTGCAATGGCACATAGCTTGCAGTAAAAAATAAATTAACAAACAATATCATAGAAACAACAATCATAACAGGAATTTTCACAGATGAATATATCTTCATTCCATGCATTCCTATGATTCCACCGGATACATTATTACACTTTAGGAAATTGCACTTTCCAATTTTATTGTCGTTTGCAAAACCATCAACAAAGCACAGAGAACAATCTTTACAATTGTGTGGCTTACATTACATACCGACTGCTTGTTCACATGGACAATTTATGTTACGTATTCAAGAGTCACCAAACAAGAAAATCTCTACATCACCTAAGAAAATGGAACAACAAAAACTATGTACCCATACGAAATGGAAAATTATAACCTATAAGAAACATGCTTTTTCTCATTTTGGAACTTTTTCCATTGCGCCAATTTGAGCCACAGCAACGCGTGGCAGGGTACAGCTAGTGATTTTATAAAAATGATTTATAAAATCAACACTAGATTCTCTACAGTGCAATGTAAACTACAATGTATTGTGGATTACGTCACTGTGAGAGGGACGTAAAGCTTCTTCTCGGTACATTGCGGAGTGGGGGGGTGTCCCTAACGTGGGGGGGGGTCCCTAACTGGAGCAGACAATCAATTGAGTTAATAAAAAATGTGCGATTTCACCGATTTTGATGAAAATAAAAGTATGAAAAGGTGGAACATATCATCATTCCATCCCGGACAACATCAGGTCTCCTTGCTAGCATATATGTATATATAGTCATCCACAGACAAACATATTTGCTGCATTACAGTTTAGCAGTGCGGCTAGACGAGCAGCTGTCTTAAAATGGGATGGAAAATCGAAACAAGACTATATAGACAATAACTGGCTTTTATAATCCTTGCCCTCTCATGCTGTGATAGGTGACATTTCAATGCTAAATATTGTCAAATGCCAGAAGCTTTATTTGATTACACAAAAGACGTTGCATTTATACGTTAGAGGCAGTTTGCTATCGCACTCCTTATCACAAGAAAGGGGGCATATTTTAGTCATCTATAGACAGTATTTCGCTGTATCACAACACTTTAGTTCAGCTAGACCAGCAACTGCTCTCTCTCTCTCTCACACACACACACACACACACATTTATGTATATACTAGCAAACGTACCCGTCGTTGACTGGATTCAAAAACAGCCTACAGAAAATCGACTCTGATTTATGAAAGTATTGATAGGTTATGAAAAGGAAGGGTTGTAAAGAGATAGCTTCGAATTTGGGGGTATCAAAACCAAACCAAAATATGATGAAAGTAAAAATAAAATAGATGAACCACATAATTTATTATACCATACCTGTTCACACTGAAACAATTATCACAATATTCTGTGGATCTATATTAAAAAACCTTGTTAAACTTTGTGACATATTTCCATTCTATGGAGGTCAGGCGCGAATGAACACCCCATAATTTTATTATACCATATTTCTTCAAACTGAAACATAATTATCAAAGTATACTTACGCAGATAGATATGAAAAGTCTTTATAAAAGTTTGTGCCTATATCCATTCTATGGAGGCCAGTGTTTTATTATACCATCCCTATTTAAGTTAAAACATACTTATCAAAGTATTATTATGTACATCTATATCAAAAACACTTGTAAACGTTTTTTTTTTTAATTTTAAATTTTTTATTTCCATACTTTGTGGACCAGGCGCGAACGCAGACCCCACAATTTTAATGAACCACCGTTTTGCCAGATCAAACATACCCATTGCTGTGTCTCGATACATCTTCTATCATTATATATAATCAGTTTTTTAAAATAGTCAACCATATAGGAGCCTATTCGTGACCAGACAGACAGACAGACCACACACAGACACACACACACACATTCAGCTTTATATTATAGATATACATATAAGCAATAATATTAATAACAAAAGAAATCCGTCGATCCAGCTTATGAAAAGTGAGGGTGAAACCGGTATGTGCATGCATATATATATATATAATGTGCATGCATATATATATATATATATATATATATATATATATATAATGTGCATGCATATATATATAATGTGCATGCATATATATACCTGCGCTCTTATGCACATGTTTTTTTTTATGTAAAAGCTACTATTGGTCTATGGTTTAAATATAAATAATATTATTTATACTATTATTATTATTATTATTATTATTATTATTATTACCATTTTATAAAAATTGTCATTATTATCAATACACACAGAATGGCTTTCGAGCCAAAAGCACATACATTTAAGTACCTGCTCTGATATTATCCTCAGTTTGTGTATGAGAATTCCTTCGGGACTGAGACAATTCTCCTTCAGGACCGAAACTATTTGTATTCTCATTTAATTATTAACTAATGTTAATTTTATTGATTTTATTATTATTATTATTATTATTATTATTATTATTATTATTATTATTATTATTATTATTCATAACTATTAATTACATTATTTTTACCGTTTAACAATTTCATTTCTATTCCATTATACATATTGAAATCAATTACGTCTCATTTTTGCCGTTTGAATTAAACGCTTTTACGTTGCAACATTAAAAAATATGAAAAAGCACAATCTTCTTCCACAAACGGCTAAAATGATTCACCTGAACTTTTTCGAACATGATTGCTAGGAATGAACGTTGTCCACGCTACAAAATCTCCAGTTCTTTCAACGATTTTCTTTTTCTTTTTCATTTCGATACTTTTTTGTGACCAAGAGCGGAGGTCCGCTTGAAATATAAAAAATAACAATAAAAATATTAAATACAAAAAGTATTTATTCTTTTATACGCACACACACACACACACACACACACACACACACACACACACACACACACACACACACACACACACACACACACACACACACACACATAAAAGAATAAAAGAACGACAATATAAAAATATACTAATTCATATAAATTTAATCGTTAATTCAATATGGATGTAACATCAATTATGGGTGTAGAATAAGTAAACTCATTATATTTCGATGCCTAATGCTTCTCATCATCATCATCATCATCAGAAGAGAGAAGATGCTAGATAACATATTAGAGATGCGACGTCTGGCATTAACTACATTAGGAGTGAAATAATGGGGGCGTAAGAGGAAGAGGGTAATACATTGAAACTGTGGAGGGATGGAGGGAGGGAACTACAGTAATTAATGCGATAAAGGGAAAAAAATTTCAGATATTACATAGTGATATGTAATGTAGTTAAGAGGTTTGCCATGAAAGGTTTTTGGGTGTGTGTTTAATATGTGCGTCCATATGCAGAGATGTGCCTGTAATATCAAGAAAACAATAGGGAAAGGAAGTTGAACCTTGCATTATTCTAACAAGTCTCATCTTATTAAGAATTTCTGACTCTTCCAATATATATATAAAATTTATTCATACAAACATTGATGTCTACATATGTGCATACATGTTTCTATAATCACCCGTGCTGGGGAGATTACGTCTTCAGGCCACGAATTACCCTCTTGTCGCCTGAAGACGTAACCTCCCCAGCACGGGTGATTACAGAAATATGTATGCACATATGTAGCCATCAATGTTTGCATAAATAAATTTTATATACCTACTCTGTTTACTCATTGAGCACTTTTTGGTAGACACATGTTGTTTCATTGGATATACTTCTAGGAAACTAAAATGTACTGCCATCATATATATATATATATATATATATATATATATATATATATATATATATTAAATTATAGTGATTCAATGAATTTCAAAAAACCTTTTTTGAAGTGACATGTTTGAGTTTCATATCAAAGTTTTTATTATTCTAAGCAAGAGACAAAGAATACTTTAGAAATTTTATCTTCTTAACCTATAGGGGTTTCGATGTCTACCATCTCTTCAGAAGAGTATATATATATATATATATATATATATATATATATATATATATATATATATATATATATATATATGTATATATATATATATATATATATATATATATGGGGAGCCCCTTTAAGAAACTCGTTTCTTATCGTTGAGCACTTTACAGTTGAAACAAATCAGTCACTTTAGCTCGCAGCGCAGATCATATAATAATTCGATCACTGTGACTGACGTTAAAAGCATTTAAATATAAATGTTTAAATTTCACCGATATTTCTCGCGGTGGCTGAATGGATTTGGTCCTTGCTGATAGGGTCAGAGCTGACTTCGTTGCCGGGTTCGAATCTCTCGAACGGTTTAAATCGTGACACTCTATACTGATGATTTCCAAAAGGATGAAACACTAATGTCTGTAGGTATTTAATAATTATTATAGTAAATAATTATATGGAATACTGCTGCCATATCTGGGCAGGAGCTGCTAAAAACAGCCTATTCTGCCTTGACAGAGTACAAAATAGACTTCGTGGCTTAGTGGGGGATGCCCTTTTCTCTTCCCTGCAACCTCTCTCGCACAGAAGAGAAGTTGCGAGCCTATCCTTGTTTTATCGTTATTTCCATGACAGGTGCTCGTCTGAACTCCAATCTCTAGTCCCCCCTTGCCAATCTTTCACGAAAAACACCCGTCTAGCGGAATCCACTGTCAAAAATTTTCCCCACTCTTTAACTGTGCCTAAATCAAAACGTAGATCCCATGAACAAAGCTTCTTTCTTAGAACTGCACGCCTGTGGAACTCTGTTCCGTCTGCCTGCTTCCCACCTGACTACAACCTGGATGTCTTCAAGTCCAACGTAAACAAATTCCTAATGAACCGCCCCCTTAAATAAACACTTCATTAAATCTCCATACTAACGTACTGTACTTGCAATAACCCTTATCCCTGAGTGGCTTCCGGGTCTTGATAAGTGGTGACCTACGTGTAAACAAAAAAAATTATTTTATATAAAAGATATCCTTCATTCACCCATTTAAAGGCTCAACTTGTATTAAAGGACCAAAGATTACATGTGCATATGTTGAAAAGAGGAAAGCTATCCGAATTTTCCAACATGAAATAAGTGTACAATCCTTGACAAAATTCAATGGACAATAGCTTTTAAAATTCCTCGTTGAATAGAATTTGGGATTTTATTCAAATTTTGTTTATTTTGTTGAATGGTTTTGGATTTTAAGTAGAAATTTGTTAATCTTTTTTTGAGTTTGATTTTATTTTTGTTTTTACTGATTTTTTTTTAAAATGATTTTTTTGTTTTCAAAGATGATGTGACTTCAGAGAGTTGATTTTAAAAATCGAAATTAAAATATGGCGGAAAAATATCTAAATTTCTCTTTATGAAAAAAAAAATGGAATAAAAATATTTTTCTAATCACAGTTTACATTTACCGTTTGTTTAAACAAAAAATAAAAAACAAACAAACAAACAAACAAACAAACAAAAAACAGTTTATTAAACCCTATTCATAAAATGTCTGTTTTGTTCATAAATTTTCTCTCACATTTTCCTTAGCGAAACAAAATGGAAGAAGACATATCGAAAGAGCAAAGGTTAAAGGACAGTCAACTTTTTTATTTTCCCCTCCAAAGCATCAGGTATTTCATAACAATATCCCGTAATGAGAAGCAACAAACCATATTAGTTGCAAGTTTCTACTTGTGAAGCCGACCATGTCTGACACAAGGCTTTTTATATCACACACCGTAAAAATGTTAATTGAAAATCAATAGCTTCTAAAATTAAAAATCATTTTTTTGTTTGTTTATTTTATGCAGCCGAGGACAGTTAGACTCAAGGGCGATTTTTAATGCGGGATGGGGGGGGGGATCCAGCCCCACCCCTCCGAAAGAGCACTCTAAATTGAAACAGAAATAAAAATTGCTTCAGTCTAAACGAACGAGGACAGAAAAAAAAAATTAGTATAGTATCAGAACAGATACTACATTTTACTTTTAGCTTGGAGTTTGTTTCTTCATAGTCTAGTAGCTGGGTCTTTTTTGTTTGTTTTCGAGCCATCTTGTAGCGTGACGGACAAAAAAAAAAAAAAAAAATCCCATTTCAAACTTAAGCATGACAGGCCAAAGAGAATCTTATTTTAAACTTAAGCGCAACAGACCAAAGACAATCTTATTTCAAACTTAAGCATGACAGACAAAAAAAAAAATCCCATTTCAAACTTAAGCATGACTAAAAAAAATGCTATTTCTAATCAAGCACGACAGATCAAACAAAATACTATTTCAAACTTATGCATGACAGACCAAATAAAATGCTATTGAAAACTTAAGCATGGCAGACCAAGGAAAATGCTATTTCCAATTTGAATGTCAGTGCTTCTTTATAATTTGGTTACTAGGGTTTTTTATGTGTTCCCTTTTAGTTTTACAGCCAGAGTATGTGTTTCTGACAACCTGAGTCTTTCTGTGTTCCCAAGTCCACCGGCAGCGAGCTGTGTGTTCTCTAATTATCTGTGTATTTAATTGTCTGTGTATTTAATTATCTGTGTATTTAATTGTCTGTGTATTTAATTATCTGTGTATTTAATTGTCTGTGTATTTAATTATCTGTGTATTTAATTATCTGTGTATTTAATTATCTGTGTATTTAATTGTCTGTGTATTTAATTGTCTGTGTATTTAATTATCTGTGTATTTAATTGTCTGTGTATTTAATTATCTGTGTATTTAATTATCTGTGTATTTAATTGTCTGTGTATTTAATTGTCTGTGTATTTAATTGTCTGTGTATTTAATTATCTGTGTATTTAATTGTCTGTGTATTAAATTATCTGTGTATTTAATTGTCTGTGTATTTAATTATCTGTGTATTTAATTGTCTGTGTATTTAATTATCTGTGTATTTAATTGTCTGTGTATTTAATTGTCTGTGTATTCGCTCCTTGTCTACCGGCTGAAACTACTTTAAATTTATCTTAGTCTGTTTGTCCGTTTCCCTTTTACTCAAAAACAGATCTGAATGAAATTTATGTGGACCTTCGTTACAATAAGGTGCAGCGAACTATTTATTATGGTATCCATTCGGTGCATAGATAAAGATTAATAGGGATTAGTCACCACAATACCACATTTACTCTAGAAGTTATCAAAAAGAAAAATAGTGAACCAATCTGGCTGAAATTTTATATTGACCTTTGTTATGATAAGGTGCATCGAACTAACTATTATGATATCCGTTCGATGAACAATTAAGAATTAATGGGGATTAGTATTTAATGCAAAAATGAGCACAAATTTTATTATATTCAACCATCATTTTGGCACAAAGTAATCAGTCAACGGGCTGTAACTTTTGTCCGTTTTTAACAGGATAAAAAGTGCAATTATTTGATGATATTTTCTTTTTTGATAAGTAATCATGTAATATGATATTAAAACTTAACTAATGACGAAATAAAAATCGATTTGTCTCATCTAAAGTTTATATTTTTTGTCGTTAATGTTTTTAAATGTTTTTTTTTTTTTTTTTGTATTTCGATATTTATTAGTTAGGCTTTATTTTGCTATTATTTCTGGTTGGAAAGCGAAAAAAACAAAATCGTATCTTTAAAGAATTCAGCCAAACATTGTCTGATTCTTTTGTTAAAAGTGGCATTGTGTGATCCAAAAAAAAAGTTCAAAGTTCACGTATTTAAAAAAAAGTAAAAAGAATAAGCAACAAGCAACGAAAATGCCATCATTTAATATTGAAACTTAAAACACAACAAAAAAACAGAACTGATAAAAATGTTTCTTTAAAAATCTTTCGAAAAATACGTCTGCATCTTTGAAATGCTCCATTGTTTTGTCCGTCGTTCTGTCACAGATAAGTTTGAAACAGCAGTTGTAAATGCGTCTATGATTTTCTCTAAGTAGCTCTGTCCATCAGTTCGTCGTGCTCTATTCTAAATAGATTTTCATTGCTCTTATATTTAAGTTTGAAATAACATTTTCATTGGTCTGTCATGCTTAAGTTTGAAATAGCATTTTCGTTGGTCTATTACGCTCAAGTTTGAAATGGCATTTTCAACACTAAATGTTTAGATTGCGTGGATGCATCTTAAGAATGATTATTTTAAAATCTAAAATAAACTTTTGAAAAAAACAAAAAAACAATGTCTTTTTCACTTTGTCTATTTTTAAAAACGTTCTCGTTCTTCATTAAAACTCTTCAAACCAATGATAAGAATCTAAAACGCGAACCTCAAAGAATTCCTGTCTGAGAATTCTCTTTGATCCGGTGTACGATTTCTTTTACAATAGAAAATAAGTTCTGACTTTTTCTAATTATAAACAACAAAAGACCCCAAAGAATTGCAATGGGATAAACAAACAATTCAAAATTGTATTTCTGCACTTCATATTTTTATCACCATTGTGTTTTTTTTTCTTGTATCGTCTTGCTGCCGTTTGAAGGAATTGTGAAAATTCTCAGCTGTTGTAATTTTGATAAATAAATTACGTTTTGTTTTGGTGTTCTTTAATTCCGTCTTGGAGCTGTGAAATAAATCCGTATGGAAAAACACTTAATAAAAATCATAAGAAAGTCAATGTTTTTTTGTTTTTTTTATTTGAGATAAGTAAAATTATTAAATTAATTGAATTGATTTTCAACGAATTTTAATATTTAGTTAATTTATTGTTGTCATCGTAACCATCGTCACACCTTCAGAGCAAAGTTTAATTAATTTAAGTCGAAATGGAATTGAGATGTCTGTCTGCTTGTGGATGTCTTCATAAATCAAATCAAATTGCAAAAAGACGATTCTTAAATGGCGTTAAATAAGGCATTGTTTGGTGGCAACATTATTTTTTACGGCATATCAATCCTTTTTGGATTATTTGATATTTGAGGATTTCCAATATTACGTTTCTGGAATATTTTAGACGAGGCTTCATTATTCGTATTATTTGGATTCTTCGGAATATTGTTCTCATCTTGAGTGTTATTTCCACAATGAAACCTCCGACCTTCTTCAGGTGTATCTTGTCCAACTCAGGAAACTTTCTGTTGAATCCAAGAATCTGCATGGAGTTTAATTTACGGAAGTAACACAGTCTCGTTCGACAAGATACATCTGAAAAAGGTCGGAGGTTACATCGACCGAAACGTTATGCAAACAAAACTCAAGATAAGAAGCAGTAATATAATCGTAGCTCTTTTGTAAAAACTGCAAAAGTATTTATCTAAGCTAGCACGGACGCCCAGCAAAGCCCGGTCGTAAAACACGCTTTAATATGATATTTGAATTTATGCAAATTTCCTATATATAATTATAGAATCAATTTTAATCGAGTATTATTTATATATCTATCTATCTATAAAAGTGAACGTGTCTGTGCATCTGTCTGTCTGTGTGTCTGTCCCTGTGTGTACATTTCCCTACGCAATAACTCTGTCAATTTTAAGTCTACAGACTCGAAATTTGATATACAGGGTACAGAGATTTGTAAAAATCTATGTGATCGGTTTTCGGACAGAAATTTGGCTGTTAAGGGGTCAAAGGTCAACAATTTGACCCTTGATAACTCTACCAAACTCCTCCGACAATTTTGGGTCTAAACACTTGAAATTTTAGATATAGGTTCCTTGGACATGGATGTAACTTAATAACTTTTCTACAGGGGGCGTCGCTTTCTTCGCTGATATTTTTGAAAGTCATCCTCTCCTTTCGATTGTCTAGCCTTAATTTTAAAAAATGTCACTTCTGGTTTGGCGGTGGTCGTAACAGCATAGACGTCAGGTTCTTTTCTTCTTTCGCGGTACGGGTTCAAGTCTGCCTTGCTACTACCACTTTTTTGTTTTTTTGCTCAACATACACATCCAAACACCCGGGCAACACCGGGCTGAAATGCTACTATATCTATAAAAGTGAACGTGTCTGTGTATCAGTGTGTCTGTGTGTATACATTTTCCTTGATGATGGAGAGGCTATGTATTGACAGGGAAGACTTATGCATAGCTGCTCCCTTTTCACCACGAGGTTAGCCAGCGGTGTTAGCTGAAAGCGAAAAGGCATGCAAGCATGAACTTAACACTAACTTATACCTAACACACTAGACGCATCACATCCCACTTGCCGGATTAAAAATCCAAATGCACACACACACATATACTCACACTCTCTCTCTCTCTCTCTCTCTCTCTCTCTCTCTCTCTCTATATATATATATATATATATATATATATATATATATATATATATATATATATATATAATTGTTATATATTGTTATATTCTTAAAATTGGAAATATCGGATATTATTCATATGCACACATATATGGACTGGCCAGTCCCAGGTATCGGGTTCTAATTGCTGCTCGAAATAACGTAAGCCGAGAGAAACAAAGTCTTTTAACAAGGAAACCAACCCACATTTTGATCTCTTATGACAATTGCTAAAACAAAGAAAGAATGAAATTTGGTCAATAAAAACAGACCCAAAACAAAGAACAAACAGACAAGAGAGAAACAGGAGACGGACAGACAACGAGTTAGACGTATATGACGCTTATCTTTGCTGTCGCCTGACGCACAACAAATCACTATAATGATAAATAATAAAACAAGTATAAGTTTAAGGTTCCTAAAATTCATACAAGAACTGTTCAAAAGGACCCTCCTCAATGTGGCCGAAACTCAAAATATAATTTCGAATTATATATCTTTTCTACCAAATCATGGTTGATAAAACAACAGCATGCTACCCCTATGGGTTATATAAAGGTTTTTGTTTTAAATTTTTTTTTTTTTTTTTTTTTTTTTTTACATTTTCACCCCAAACAAGGCACATTGCCACTTTAATGTAGGGGGCTACTATCAGGGGAAACATCTACTGGGGTACTATGTAGGGATTAGGGCAGCGAGATGTTGGTTCACGTTGCACTTGAACTTATGCATGTCAGTACAGTTGGGGAAGCAGTGACCTGGAATGGAATTCCAAAGTCTAGCAGTTCTGGGGAAGAAACTACTGGAGTAGAAAGATCTTTTACATCTAGGGATCTCTACAGTGTGGGGGTGGGATTTTGTAGCTTGTCGGGTCTGTCGAGGGTGTTCACGTCGTGGGGGCACAAGTGCTTGCAGTTCTTCAGAGCATTCACCATTATAATACTTGTAGAACAGGCAGAGGGATGCAACGTTTCGACGATGGGACAGAGGCTGAAGTTTTGATGCCAGTTTAGGGCCTATCAGATTTGCGACTCTCTTTTGAACCCTGTCAAGGAGCGAGAGACTAGTAGCCGATGCACCGGCCCAAATATGACAGCAATACTCCATACATGGGCGAATAGTGGCCTTATAGAGGTACAGGATACTTTCGGGTGTTAGAAGTTTTCTAGCACGGTAGAGAGAGCCCACCTTCCTCGCAGCGGCCCTGGCAATGCCCTCGATGTAATTGTTCCAGCTCATGTTTCCTGTTAACGTTAGGCCAAGGAGCTTGAAAGACGTACTCTCAGCTAAAGAGTTGTTGGCCATTGCTATAGGTGGTAGAGAAGGTTTCTTGTAATTATTGAATGAAACCAGTTTTGTCTTGGTGGCATTGAACGTTACCATCCATTTTTGTCCCCATTCCACTACTGATTTGAGGTCATCCTCTAGTGTTTCTGCCATTACTTTAGATATATGTTCATTTGTTTTCCTGTCGTGCCTGCTATAGAGTGTGGTGTCATCAGCATATATACCCATCTCAGAGGCAATTTTGTCGGGGAGGTCATTTATGAATATCAGGAACAGCAGAGGACCAAGGATAGATCCCTGGGGCACTCCCGCATTTATATTATATTGTTTAGACGTACGACCGTCGAGGACAACCTGGATTTTTCTCTTATCTAAGAAGGATTTAATTATGTTAAGTATTCTACCAGTGATACCGTAAGATCTAATCTTCCTGAGGAGACCCTCATGCCATACCCTGTCAAAAGCCTTAGATATATCTAGAGCTACCGCTCTGCCCTCTCCCGCTTTGTCCAGTGAATGGTATATGTGTTCAGAGATTACAGTGAGGATGTCTGCTGTGGAACGGGCTTGTCTAAATCCATATTGATGGTCGGTCAGAAGTTTAGCATCTGTAAGGTGCTGGACTAGAGCATGGTTAATTAAGGTCTCAAATATTTTGGCAAAAAGTGGGAGGAGGCTAATAGGGCGATAATTTAATGGGTCAGTTCTTTCGCCAGAATTCTTGAATACTGGTACCACAGAAGCAGTTTTCCAACAGCTCGGAAAGCAAGCTTCATTAAGGCATTTGTTGTAGAGTTTGGAGAGAACTGGAGCTACTTCGGCTGAGCACTTTTTTAATAGCACAGCTGGGATGAGGTCGGGTCCACATGCTTTGGAAGTGTCAAGGTTTTTTATGATAGCATGCACCTGAGCAGGGGTGATTTCCAGATCGTCTAGCGTGGCGTCTGTCCGCATAGGAAAGTCAGGTAGGGGGTGGTTTAGAGGGTCCAGTGTAGAGTTGGAGGCAAACCGACTGGCAAGCATGTTAGCCTTCTCGGTTGCTGAGCAAAGAACCTCGTGATTCCATACAGATTCCTGAATTTGACAGAAATATTACTGAGTTCGACAAGATACATCTAAAGAAGATCAAAGGTTACACTGACCGAATCATTGTGCAAACAAAATTCAAAATAAGAACCATAATCCGAAGAATCAAAATAATATGAATTATAAATCCTCATCTAAAAAAATCAGAAACGAAAGAATTTCTGTTTGTTTGTTGAGTTTTATCTTTATTTTATTTTATTTTTTTGGTTTGTGTGTCAGACGTAAATTTTTTTTTTGTTAAATTTTTTTAATTACATTTTCACCCCAAACAAGGCACATTGCAACTTTGGTGTAGGGGGCTACTATCAGGGGCAACAACTACTGAGGTACTATGTTGGGATTTGGGCAGCAAGATGTCGGTTCACATTACACTTGAACTTCTGCATGTCAGTACAGTTGGGGAAGCAGGGACCTGGAATAGAATTCCAGAGTCTAGTGGTTCTGGGGAAGAAACTACTGGAGTAGAAAGATCTTTTACATCTAGGGATCTCTACTGTGTGGGGGTGGGATTTAGCTGCCTGTCGGGTTTGTCGAGGGTGTCTACGTCGTGGAGGCACAAGTGTCTGCAGTTCGCCAGAGCATTCACCATTAAAATACTTGTAGAACAGGCAGAGGGATGCAACATTTCATCGATGGGACAGAGGCTGAAGCTTAGATGCCAGTTCAGGGCCTATCAGATTGGCGACTCTCTTTTGAACCTTGTCTGGGAGCGAGAAATTAGTAGCAGATGCACCAGCCCAAATGTGACAGCAATACTCCATACATGGGCGAATGGTGGCCTTATAGAGGTACAGGATACTTTCAGGTGTTAGTAGTTTTCTAGCATGGTAGAGAGAGCCTACCTTCTTTGCAGCGGCCCTGGCAATGCTTTTAATGTAATTGTTCCAACTCATGTTTCCTGTGAATGTTAGGCCAAGCAGTTTGAAAGATGTACTCTCAGATAAAGAGTCACTGGCCATTGCTATTGGTGGCAGGGAAGGTTTCTTGCAATTATTGAAGGAAACCAGTTTAGTCTTGGCAGCATTATATGTGACCATCCATTTTTGTCCCCATTCCACTACAGATTGGAGGTCATCCTCTAGTGTTTTTGCCATTTCTTTAGATGTGTTCATTTGTTTTCCTGTCATGCCTGTTATAGAGTGTGGTGTCATCAGCATATATACCCATCTCAGAGGCATTTTGTCGGGGAGGTTATTAATGAATATTAGGAACAATAGAGGTCCAAGGATAGACCCTTGAGGCACTCCCTCATTTATATCATATTGTTTAGATGTACGACCGTCGAGGACAACCTGGATTTTTCTCTTATCTTAGAAGGATTTAATTATGTTAAGTATTTTATCAGTGATACCGTATGATCTAATTTTTCTGAGGAGACCCTCATGCCATACCCAGTCAAAAGCCTTAGATATATCTAGAGCTACGGCTCTACCCTCCCCCGCTTTGTCCAGTGAATGGTATATATGTTCAGAGATTACAGTGAGGATGTCTGCTGTGGAACGGGCTTGTCTAAATCCATATTGTTTGTCAGTCAGAAGTTTAGCATCTGTAAGGTGATGGACGAGAGCATGGTTAATTATGGACTCAAATATTTTGGCGAAAAGTGGGAGGAGGCTAATAGGGCGATAATTTGATGGGTCAGTTCTTTCATCAGAATTCTTGAATACTGGTACCACAGAAGCAGTTTTCCAACAGCCCGGATAGCAAGATTCATTAAGGCATTTGTTGTAGAGTTTGGAGAGAACTGGAGCTACTTTGGCTGAGCATATTTTTAATAGCACAGCTGGGATGAGATCGGGTCCACATGCTTTTGAAGTGTCAAAGTTTTTTTATAATAGCATGCACCTGAGCAGGGGTGATTTTTAGATCGTCTAGCGTGGCATCTGTCCACAAAGGAAAGTCAGGGAGGGGGTGGTTGGAAGGGTCCAGTGTGAAGTTTCAGGCAAACCGACTGGCAAGCATATTAGCCTTGTCGGTTGCTGAGCAAACAACCTCGTGATTGTTGGTTAGTGGGGGAATTGTTGATTGCCCATTATTTACTACACTGTTGTAGATTTTCCAGAAGTCACGACTTCCTAATTTTTGTGCTTCGATGCGCTTTTTAGTGGTTTCAGTAAATTCTCTCTTAGCCGTCGCTATTTCTTTCTTAACGTTACTTCTAGCTTCTATATACTTATGTCTGTTTGAACTGGAGTTATGTCGGTTAAATCTGCGGTATGCATGCTGCCTTTGAGCAATGGCAGTTGCGCAAGTAGAAGTAAACCATTGGGGAGAGTGGGGCTTGCTATAAAATTTCCGCATGGGAACATGTGCTTCAATTGCCGTTTTGAACCATTCAGTGGTCTCATTTGCGCACTGTTCAGCAGGAAGAGAAAAAATATTTCCCCATGGGGCATCTCTGATAAGATCTCTGATGGTTTCCCAGTCAGCCTTTTTATAATATCTTATTGTTTTGAGCACTGGCTCTTCAGTTTTGGGTCTAAAGTTTAGGGCGATTTCGACCATTATCACTGCATGATCAGCGTTCCCAAGTGGGCTGTCAGCATTTATTATACAATCATCGGGAACTGTAGTCAGAAATAGATCTAGAAGTGTTGCTTGTTGTTCTTGCTGGTCAAGATAACGGGTTGGAAATGTAACCATTTGTGATAGGGAGTGAGATATAGCGAAGCTATGTGTTGTGCTGCCCGCTGCATCTGTGTAAGTAGAGAATCCAAGTCAGTTTTTTTGGTGAACATTAAAGTCACCAAATACATGTACTTGTGTGATAGTGTTGAGGGAGAGTGCTGTGTCTATGCTGTCAGAGACTTTGTTTATTATGGTGCAGTCCTGGGTCGAGGGAGAGCGGTAGAGAAAATAAAAGTAGCTAATGTTATGTTGTATGCTTAGTCTAAAGCACATAAAGGCTTGATCGTCTGATTCTAGGTTTGTTTCTCTAGTCAAGGGGAGGGTTTTACGAATGTAGACTCCAAGTCCGTGCATATGTCTGTCAGAGTCTTTACAGCAGAGTGGGAGATAGCCAGGCATGTTAAAGTAGTTAGAGGGGATGGAGGAGTGTAGGTTAGTCTCACTTAGTGCTAAGATATCCAGGGTATTTGTTAGGAGAAATGCTTCAACATCAGCTAAATTAGTTCTAAGCCCACGGATATTTGTGAATGCAAGCCTCAAGGGAGGAGGCAAGTTGGATTTGTTTGTCCCTAAGCCTGGTTTAAGCTTAATTTTTTTATTGTACTGTCATCATGTTTTTAAAGTGTTTCAGTTAGGTAAGGGGGAGCTGAACAAGAGGTTATGCAGGGTATCAGACATGCAATACAAGTAGACCATCAGCTGACCCTTCTTCAACTAGGACTGTGGCCTCAGGAAAGCCCATCGGGGATGAGTGCAGGGTCCCTTTTCATACGCGACATGGCATTACAAACATCCCGATATTATACAACTGTTGATGGAGCAACCGCCGTAAGCGCTACCAAAAAGTTAGGGCTCCTGTACTACCAGTCGAAAACAGCAGCCAGCCACTGTCAATCCGGTACCCTCAACTCATCAGAAGAAGGTCAACCCAATCTAATTGCACAGGCATATGTGGTACTCAAGCACTCCCAAGTGCCCAGTTTTGAGGGGTGGGATGTGTTGGGAGTGAGAAAAACGGCGTTCACTCCCCTAGACAAGAAACAAGATCTACCACTGAGTGTTTTGTCGAATCACTGTGATATCGTCTCTGCGCCTGACTAATAGGCAAAGAAGGAGTATGGAAACTGGGTGATAGACAGAGCCTATCTACTCCTTAAGCAGTTTAGGTTTGCACACCGGTAATTTGTTTGAGTCACCAGCTCTAGGAAGGTTGTCATCTAAGACTGGAGAGGTCTCCCTCCCCTTAGGTTTAGTTTCAGAGTTTTCCTTCTCCTAGACGGATGATCTGGGATGATCTACTGGGTCCATCAGCCCTGAGTGGGTTTGCTCCGCGCCTGGGTCCTAATCCAGGTATTTCTTCGACCCGCGTCATTAGTTAATGTTAGAGGGTTAGTTTATAGAGGTAATGAATAGTTACACTTCTCAAAGTGATTTAGGGACATTGCTATTTCATTGTTACTAAGGAAAAAAAAAACATCATGCAGTGGAAGCAACTATGTGAGCAGGCTTGTTAGAAAGGTGTTAGTGTGGATTAAGACTTTTACCTTTAGATTTTTACATTTTATTTTAATTTAATTCATATGTTAGTTTAGGTACAGGATAACGTTACAGTGTGAGTAGGTATTAGGAATTGAACTAAGAATTTTGCCCAGTCACTGTATATTTTAGTTTACAGGAGGGTTAAGATGTAGGTTCAGTACAGTACGGGTATAACTGGAGGTAAATTTTAAATCATGGTGTATTCCGTATGTATAGTTAAGTAAATAGATATTTGGGCAAGTTTTCAGTAGATGCAAATAGATAGAAGTTGTAGGTGTTAGTGTGTTTCTACTATTGAAAGGAGATAATTTCAGTTTTCATTTAAGAGTCATCGAGCGTTTTGCATAACAGGGAGTATCGGATTTGGTTTTGTATTAATCGTTGCAAAACCATCTAGGAAGAGGCATTGTTATGTAATGAAGGTCGCTTTGCATCTGGGTGCATACTTTGGCTGGTAAGTACCAAACTGGATAAGAATGAACTCTAATGCATGTCTTAGAGGTAGAAATGTGTAGATGTTTAGTGATGACTGTTAGGCGGTTAGCATGTGAAGGTTATAAGCTGGAGGCTAAGGATTCCACTACTAAGGCGTGTGTAATGTAGAGTTTTGGTGGCAGCTGGGGGGGGGGCAGATTGTTAGCTTTTAAGGGACGGGATTATTAACTTACAGAATACAGTAGAGTTTCATTAGGATTTAAAGTTTCAAGAATGTTTTAGCTTGGGAAACCGAAAAAAAATTCTTTTTTCTTCTTTTTCCCTATTTAGCATGCAGGTTAGACAAAGGCAGTCGGTCGTCTTGGAGGTAAAGAGAAACAATTAGTACAAGGTAATTCGGAATTCGTATTTATAGGCAGTCATTAAGGTCAGGGACAAAAGTGGTCCTAGTTACGCAGCTAAGATCACTGTAGATTTCAGTTACAATTATAGTAACAGTTAATTATAAGCTATATCCAGTGGTTTGGTAGAGATACCAACGAGGCTTCTTTATTAATACAAGCGAGCATATGGTAATTGTAGATATTAAGTATATTACTTAAATAAAGTTCTTCTGACTTCTACGGTAGAAAAAAAAATATTTTGTTATATATTTGTTCCTTGACAACTTCTCTGAATCTATAAGTATAGTAATACAAACCCCAACCACCAATAACACTTTTCCTTCCAAAACAAATATATTTTTACTTTTGTTTTTCGGTACTTATGCAGAGACGTTACGATGTTGAAATAATAACTAACTATTCAGAAACCCATTCTTAAGATTAGGAGGGAAGAATATTGGTACTTCTACAGTTTATCGCCGAAAATAGAGATGCTATTCTTGTTTTACACACACACAAATTGACTGTAATTAGAAGACTTAATTACTTATAATAATAATTATTGCTGTAATAATTCTGTTTTAAACATAATAACGTTGTTTAGCTAAAACTAAAAATGCAATAGCGTAAAATAATAATGCATTCGCAGAGTTTTTCCATAAACATGCCAGCTAGATATTATTGGCTTCTAAGTTGAAAATTGAAAAAAAAAAAAAAAAATAGAGCTCTCTGGTTTGAGACGAATATTACATTGCTTCAACTGTAAAGGACCTTTACTAAAACTGAGAATAAAACAGATACTTCAATTTGATTCAGCCTCTCGGCTGGAAATTATCAAGTTTGCAGAAAGTTGTTAATTGTTCTCATTTGGAATACTCTTACATATCTATATATAAAGTTAGGTATGTTTATATATTTGCATTCACAGGGTTAATCCTAAACTAATTAACTGATCATTATTCATTTTTGCACACAGCTGCTAGGGGTAAGGGTAGGTAATATTCCCCAAATTTAAGCTTCTTTTGAATATTTTAAGTTTTTAGTGGGTATAATATGGGCACAATCTTCTATTTGAAAATTCAACATTTTCAAAATTCAAATATTTCAGATTTGTATTAAATTTGATCCATAGTCAATAGACACAAATTAAGCAGAATTCCTTGAATTTAAATTTTTTCTTAAGACCCCTTATATTTTACACATTTTCTAAAATGAAATTCATACAAGAGATTTTGATCAAAATTGGAATAATAATTCTAGACATCGGGTTTAGTAGCATAAGTTCATTTTAGTTTTCATAAGGGAAAAATAATGCAAGACTTCTGTTTGGAGAATTTAAATTGTTTCACGCATCGTATTAAATAATGCAGAACATCATATTAAATAATGCAGCACACCATATTAAATAATGCAGAACACCATATTAAATAATGCAGAACATCATATTAAATAATGCAGAACACCATATTAAATAATGCAGAATACCATATTAAATAATGCAGAACACCATATTAAATAATGCAGAATACCATATTAAATAATGCAGAACACCATATTAAATAATGCAGAACACCATATTAAATAATGCAGAACACCATATTAAATAATGCAGAACACCATATTAAATAATGCAGAACACCATATTAAATAATGCAGAACACCATATTAAATAATGCAGAACACCATATTAAATAATGCAGAACACCATATTAAATAATGCAGAATACCATATTAAATAATGCAGAACACCATATTAAATAATGCAGAACACCATATTAAATAATGCAGAACACCATATTAAATAATGCAGAACATCATATTAAATAATGCAGAACACCATATTAAATAATGCAGAACACCATATTAAATAATGCAGAACACCATATTAAATAATGCAGAACACCATATTAAATAATGCAGCACACCATATTAAATAATGCAGAACACCATATTAAATAATGCAGAACACCATATTAAATAATGCAGCACACCATATTAAATAATGCAGAACACCATATTAAATAATGCAGAACACCATATTAAATAATGCAGAACACCATATTAAATAATGCAGAACACCATATTAAATAATGCAGCACACCATATTAAATAATGCAGAACACCATATTAAATAATGCAGAACACCATATTAAATAATGCAGAACACCATATTAAATAATGCAGAACACCATATTAAATAATGCAGAACATCATATTAAATAATGCAGAACACCATATTAAATAATGCAGAACACCATATTAAATAATGCAGAACATCATATTAAATAATGCAGAACACCATATTAAATAATGCAGAACACCATATTAAATAATGCAGAACACCATATTAAATAATGCAGAACATCATATTAAATAATGCAGAACACCATATTAAATAATGTAGAACACCATATTAAATAATGCAGAACATCATATTAAATAATGTAGAACACCATATTAAATAATGTAGAACACCATATTAAATAATGCAGAACACCATATTAAATAATGCAGAACACCATATTAAATAATGCAGCACACCATATTAAATAATGCAGAACACCATATTAAATAATGCAGAACACCATATTAAATAATGCAGAACATCATATTAAATAATGCAGAACACCATATTAAATAATGCAGAACATCATATTAAATAATGTAGAACACCATATTAAATAATGCAGAACATCATATTCTTCTTCTTGCTCGTCCGTCGAAATCGACGATGACCAAGGTATCAATCAATTCGGCGTCAGGGGTTTGTGGGTCCTGAGATGGCTGATGAGGCCAATCCGTGCTCGGCAGACTCTTCCACACTCTGGACACGTGAAGGCAGGCTGTGAACCGGCAGCTCTCTCCTTCCGCCTCTTGCGCTTCTGCTGGTCGTGTGTCATGCGTTGATTCTCTGCCCTGTCGGCTCCTAGGCTGATGACGCAACGCCAGGCCGAACGTTTAGCAGCGCGACTCTCCCAAGACTGGAGGCTGATGTCAAAGTCTTTTAGGGACGTTCTCAGACAGTCTTTATATCGTTTCTTTTGGCCCCCTGCATTCCGCTTTCCCTGGCTGAGTTCCCCATAGAAAAGTTGTTTGGGGATTCGGCTGTCGTGCATGCAATAGACATGGCCTGCCCACCGGAGCTGGGTTTTGCGGATTATGGTGGTGATGGTATGGAGCCCCGCGCGCTTCAAGACTTCTGTGTCAGGAATTCTGTCTTGCCAGCGGATGTTGAGAAGATTACGGAGGCATCTGAGGTGGAAGCCATTCAACTGTTTTTCATGTCTTTTATATGGCGTCCAAGTTTCGCAGGCGTAGAGTAGGGTTGTCAGGACGACCGCTCGGTATACTTTCAGTTTGGTTGCGAGTGTAATGCCTCTCCTCTTCCACACATTGTCTCTAAGTCTTCCAAATGCACTGCTCGCTGTGGAGATCCTATGGTTAACCTCAATGTCAATGTTGGCGGTGCGGGAGAGGGTGCTGCCAAGGTAGGTGAATTGAAAATATTAAAAAATATTAAAAAATGCAGAACACCATATTAAATAATGCAGAACACCATATTAAATAATGCAGAACACCATATTAAATAATGCAGAACACCATATTAAATAATGCAGAACACCATATTAAATAATGCAGAACACCATATTAAATAATGCAGCACACCATATTAAATAATGCAGAAAACCATATTAAATAATGCAGAACACCATATTAAATAATGCAGAACACCATATTAAATAATGCAGAACACCATATTAAATAATGCAGAACACCATATTAAATAATGCAGCACACCATATTAAATAATGCAGAACACCATATTAAATAATGCAGAACATCATATTAAATAATGCAGAACACCATATTAAATAATGCAGAACATCATATTAAATAATGTAGAACACCATATTAAATAATGTAGAACACCATATTAAATAATGCAGAACACCATATTAAATAATGCAGAACACCATATTAAATAATGCAGCACACCATATTAAATAATGCAGAACACCATATTAAATAATGCAGAACACCATATTAAATAATGCAGCACACTATATTAAATAATGCAGAACACCATATTAAATAATGCAGAACATCATATTAAATAATGCAGAACACCATATTAAATAATGCAGAACATCATATTAAATAATGTAGAACACCATATTAAATAATGTAGAACACCATATTAAATAATGCAGAACACCATATTAAATAATGCAGCACACCATATTAAATAATGCAGCACACCACATTAAATAATGCAGAACACCATATTAAATAATGCAGAACACCATATTAAATAATGCAGAACACCATATTAAATAATGCAGCACACCATATTAAATAATGCAGAACACCATATTAAATAATGCAGAACACCATATTAAATAATGCAGAACACCATATTAAATAATGCAGAACACCATATTAAATAATGCAGAACATCATATTAAATAATGCAGAACACCATATTAAATAATGCAGAACACCATATTAAATAATGCAGAACATCATATTAAATAATGCAGAACACCATATTAAATAATGCAGAACACCATATTAAATAATGCAGAACACCATATTAAATAATGCAGAACACCATATTAAATAATGCAGAACACCATATTAAATAATGCAGAACATCATATTAAATAATGCAGAACACCATATTAAATAATGTAGAACACCATATTAAATAATGCAGAACATCATATTAAATAATGTAGAACACCATATTAAATAATGTAGAACACCATATTAAATAATGCAGAACACCATATTAAATAATTCAGAACACCATATTAAATAATGCAGCACACCATATTAAATAATGCAGAACACCATATTAAATAATGCAGAACACCATATTAAATAATGCAGAACATCATATTAAATAATGCAGAACACCATATTAAATAATGCAGAACATCATATTAAATAATGTAGAACACCATATTAAATAATGCAGAACATCATATTCTTCTTCTTGCTCGTCCGTCGAAATCGACGATGACCAAGGTATCAATCAATTCGGCGTCAGGGGTTTGTGGGTCCTGAGATGGCTGATGAGGCCAATCCGTGCTCGGCAGACTCTTCCACACTCTGGACACGTGAAGGCAGGCTGTGAACCGGCAGCTCTCTCCTTCCGCCTCTTGCGCTTCTGCTGGTCGTGTGTCATGCGTTGATTCTCTGCCCTGTCGGCTCCTAGGCTGATGACGCAACGCCAGGCCGAACGTTTAGCAGCGCGACTCTCCCAAGACTGGAGGCTGATGTCAAAGTCTTTTAGGGACGTTCTCAGACAGTCTTTATATCGTTTCTTTTGGCCCCCTGCATTCCGCTTTCCCTGGCTGAGTTCCCCATAGAAAAGTTGTTTGGGGATTCGGCTGTCGTGCATGCAATAGACATGGCCTGCCCACCGGAGCTGGGTTTTGCGGATTATGGTGGTGATGGTATGGAGCCCCGCGCGCTTCAAGACTTCTGTGTCAGGAATTCTGTCTTGCCAGCGGATGTTGAGAAGATTACGGAGGCATCTGAGGTGGAAGCCATTCAACTGTTTTTCATGTCTTTTATATGGCGTCCAAGTTTCGCAGGCGTAGAGTAGGGTTGTCAGGACGACCGCTCGGTATACTTTCAGTTTGGTTGCGAGTGTAATACCTCTCCTCTTCCACACATTGTCTCTAAGTCTTCCAAATGCACTGCTCGCTGTGGAGATCCTATGGTTAACCTCAATGTCAATGTTGGCGGTGCGGGAGAGGGTGCTGCCAAGGTAGGTGAATTGAAAATATTAAAAAATATTAAAAAATGCAGAACACCATATTAAATAATGCAGAACACCATATTAAATAATGCAGAACACCATATTAAATAATGCAGAACATCATATTAAATAATGCAGAACACCATATTAAATAATGCAGAACATCATATTAAATAATGTAGAACACCATATTAAATAATGCAGAACATCATATTCTTCTTCTTGCTCGTCCGTCGAAATCGACGATGACCAAGGTATCAATCAATTCGGCGTCAGGGGTTTGTGGGTCCTGAGATGGCTGATGAGGCCAATCCGTGCTCGGCAGACTCTTCCACACTCTGGACACGTGAAGGCAGGCTGTGAACCGGCAGCTCTCTCCTTCCGCCTCTTGCGCTTCTGCTGGTCGTGTGTCATGCGTTGATTCTCTGCCCTGTCGGCTCCTAGGCTGATGACGCAACGCCAGGCCGAACGTTTAGCAGCGCGACTCTCCCAAGACTGGAGGCTGATGTCAAAGTCTTTTAGGGACGTTCTCAGACAGTCTTTATATCGTTTCTTTTGGCCCCCTGCATTCCGCTTTCCCTGGCTGAGTTCCCCATAGAAAAGTTGTTTGGGGATTCGGCTGTCGTGCATGCAATAGACATGGCCTGCCCACCGGAGCTGGGTTTTGCGGATTATGGTGGTGATGGTATGGAGCCCCGCGCGCTTCAAGACTTCTGTGTCAGGAATTCTGTCTTGCCAGCGGATGTTGAGAAGATTACGGAGGCATCTGAGGTGGAAGCCATTCAACTGTTTTTCATGTCTTTTATATGGCGTCCAAGTTTCGCAGGCGTAGAGTAGGGTTGTCAGGACGACCGCTCGGTATACTTTCAGTTTGGTTGCGAGTGTAATACCTCTCCTCTTCCACACATTGTCTCTAAGTCTTCCAAATGCACTGCTCGCTGTGGAGATCCTATGGTTAACCTCAATGTCAATGTTGGCGGTGCGGGAGAGGGTGCTGCCAAGGTAGGTGAATTGAAAATATTAAAAAATATTAAAAAATGCAGAACACCATATTAAATAATGCAGAACACCATATTAAATAATGCAGAACACCATATTAAATAATGCAGAACACCATATTAAAAAAAAAACGTTAAAAAATATGTCCAAGCTTTAGTTTTACTATTTATGCACGAAAAATTAAGGCACAACAAATGTACAACAAAGTGCTCCTGCTTATTGTCTATTTGTATTATATTTAAGCACGTCATTCGAGCGACCTCAGATTCTTATGTCAAGAATAACAAGAAGCAAGTGATTTTAATTTAGACGGATAAACATGCCGGCTTTTTTTTCTGCTAAAAATATTTGTCAGGTTTATTAGGAATATTAAAAAAAAAATAAAATAAAAATAACACGAGTCAAAAATAAAAATAAACCGAAAAAAAAAGTTCCCGTCACGTTAAAAATGTTTTGTAAACATTTACAATTAACATTGATTTTTGAATAATCTAAGTCTGAAAAAAAAACCTCAACTTGTTTACATGTTACAATTCTTTAGCAGAAAAAAAAACAAAAAAACAAAAACCAGCATAATCCTTTGTCGATCTTTATTAGAATTGCCTCCCCTTTGTCAACCAATTCTTTTTCAAAAATTCGAAACAATAACCATAAAATAGAGACTAACTCACAGAATACAATATATAATATCTACAGAACCAATAACTTTTCTCTTTTATTTTCCAAACAACAAACATGCCTGAGGACGGTCAAAGGCCAATCCGACCGAAACGTTGCACAAATAACCCTCAAGATGAGAACATAGTCCGATCAATACAAGTAATATAAAAAAACAGCATGTCAGTCCTTAAAATCGGTTGCTGCTTATTGTTCTTGAAATAAGAATCCAAGGTTGCTCGAATGACATGCCTAAATATCATACGAATAAAGCATCAGCAGGAGCCGTTTATCGTGCCTTGTCGTGCCTTAATTTGTCATACAAAAATAATATAACCGACCTGACACACCTAAATTTAAAAAAGAATTATCTTTGGCCAAGCTCCAACCTCTTTCCGTCGTCGTACTTTCGCATATCTGTGCCTGTTTTACAAGTACTTTAATAGAATGTGCTCCGATGAACTCATAGCATTTATGCCACCTCAACGTCCATACTCTTGACTAACCTGACAAGCAACAAAATCTAACCTCTTCTTTGAGGAGATACCGGAAAGCCTTCTACTCTAATAATCTCTTCTCTTAGACTTTGGAATTGCCTCCCTGTTTCTTGCTTCCTTGACTTTAATATCTTGTAGGAGTGTAAATGTGAACAGTCATCTTGCTGATCAACTCCCTACAATCCCCTGTTATATATGATCCCAAATAATAGAAACTTACGTTTCAAGTGGCAATACACCTTGTTTGAAAGTGAACAAAAATGAAAACGGTGATATGGCACAAAAGTAAATTTTAATTTAATTGGTCCGTCACGTATAGATTAAATTGAATTGATTGAATTTTAATTGAATAGATTGAATTTTAATTGAATAGATTGAATTTTAATTGAATAGATTGATTAGATTTTGAGGACAGCTGACCCATTTTTGCTTTCTTGAACCCATTTTTCAACGTGCTTCGTCAGATCCATATTCTGTGAGATATTCTCTTAATTCCGGTTTATAAAAGACCAAAAACATACATTGTAAGGAGGCAGGGCTGTAAAATTTCATTAACTTCGGATAAACAAAGCTTGAACAAACAAAGAGTATTTCCAATCTGTAATGGCTGCCAACAGACGTCCATTATTGGCTAGGGTTAAGGTTTCGGTCAAAAATAGGGTTGGTGAATGGATGTAGATACCCTACTCCACCCCCTTTCAGTCATTATCAGGATCTAATGATGCTGCAAAAAAGATAAAATTAGTTGTTACGGACTGGAAATGTTTATTACTTCCAATAATTTGCTTGTAGATATTTCATCATTATCAGCTGGTTTATATTATTTTATTATAGCCTGCAGGTTCGGGAAAGGCATCCATTTTGTTTATTCTGTGATCGGGACTCTTGTCTCACTTTAAAGATTTTTTTTTTAAGTAAAGAATTAAAAAAAATATAAATGTGCCATAAAAGTTCATTAACGCGAATGGCAACATAAGTTCTTGTGTTTCGTGCAGGGTTGCGGAGTCGGATCTTTTAAAATTTCAGGAATCTGAGTCAAGCACTTGGGCTACCGATTTCACAATCCTGTTCTTTTTTGTTTTTTTTTGCACGTTATTTTCTTTAGGAAAAATTCATTTGTTTTTTATTCATTCGTTAAAAAAATGAATAAAAAAAAATAATAAAAAACGTTGCATTCACAGAACTTTACCAAACATGCTGTCTGCTGTCTAATTGAACGTTGTTGTTGTTGTTGTTGGTATTTATTTGCTCCCCCACCGAGCAAATTAGGCACAAGGCCGATTTTTAAAGCGAGGGGTGAAGGGGAAATGAGGACCAACTCCCCGGGGAGTAGAGGAGCTGGATAGTGACAATTGGTATGAAGGGTTGCCCCTACATTGACCAAGGTCTTATATGTGGGATTGCCCCCACATATGGTCTTTGCTTGCAGTATCTGCTGGAACAAATACTACACTTTGATCCTGTTGTTGTTGTTGTTGAAATAGCGTTAATTCTAATCGGGTTGGGCGGACTTTTCCTTGGCCTGCATCACATTCCCAACCAAGGCGGCCCATGTACGTCAAGAACAATAAAAACACACGTGGTTTCAATGAGATTTTTTATTGAAAATTTTTTTAATTTCTTGGAAATATTTTGCCAAATCTTATTACACTACTGCGACCACGTGCCTAAAAGAACAAACTAAAATTAAAGAGATATTCTCCACCTTACAGCATGTAACAATATCTCGATAACAACACGAAACAAGGACATTTCTAATTACGAAAAAAACAAAACAAATAATTTTTTGATGATAGATATTTTAGTATCCAAAATCAATAATAAAAAAGTAAAGTTTGCAAAAAAAACATCTAATGATTTTTAATAAAATATTTGCATCTTAAAACATCTAATGATTTTTAATAAAATATTTGCATCTTAAAACATCTAATGATTTTTAATAAAATATTTGCAGCTTAAAAACATCTAATGATTTTTAATAAAATATTTGCATCTTAAAAACAGCTAATGATTTTTAATAAAATATTTGCATCTTAAAAACATCTAATGATTTTTAATAAAATATTTGCCGCTTAAAAGTGGTTTCAAAGACAGTTTGTTTATTCAACATTTTTAATTTCTGAAAGATGCTTCTTAAAGCTTTAACAAATCTCATAAATTATAAATAATATAATAATAATATTATTATTAATAATAATATAAGCATATAAATAGTATAATAAAAGTATGTAAATAATAGAATAAAATAATATATATATATATATATATATATATATATATATATATATATATATATATATATATAAGAGCAAACAGTTATTAAAACATGTTAAAAACACTTTGAAAAAGAGTTAAAAACATTTAATCTGAAAAGGAAACACTTGATAAGTGGATATATATATATATATATATATATATATATATATATATATATATATATATATATATATATATATAATAAAAATATATAAATAATACAATATAATAATATAAAGTTCATACGAATTATAAGAAAACTTCTGACCCGTCGGGTCACAATGACTTTCATTATTTCTTCCACTTTAATTTTATCCAGTATTTAAAATACCTAAGAAATTGTTTTTATTTTTTTTTAATTTAAATTCCTGATATCTGAATATGGCCACTTGAATTGTTGCTTTAATAAGTATTCAGAGTCTAACCGAAATTCTGGCAACATCGCGTCGACATTTTCCGGCATGGTTAGAAAAGCAACCGGAAGATGCCAAGTCAATCAGCAATCCGCAATCAGCAGATGGCAAATTTCAATGAATCCGTGAAGTTCAATTAAACAAGAAAAAACAAAGAGTTTTCATTAAAAGTCAAAAATGAATAACTGCAATTCTCCTGAAGGAATCATTGTTTTTTTAGAGGGGGGGGGGGGAAACAAAAACAAAAAAAACTTATTACAAAGAAAAAAAAAGCAAAGAATGAAATCTTAGTACAGAATGACCGAAATGAAAACTGTAGGGGGTTAAGCATGCATAGAAATGTATTTAATGTCGAGGATGGGCATCAGTAAGAAAGGGCGCATTTTTTTTCCCACAAACAAAACTGACCATCGGTCAAATAATCAAGATTATATCAGTGGTCCCAAGACATGGCAAGTGTGCAGAATTTGGACCATGAATGCAACATTGGCTCATAAGGATTTTATCTACAATTTCTACCATGTAAATCTCGTAAAAACTTTTATTCAATGAAAGTTGCAAATAAGTAAAACAAAAAAAAAAAAAAATTGAGACAGTTTTCTATTTCACAGTTGTTTTTATGTTTCCGTTGTAAATATATTTATAATTGAAAAAAAAAAAAAAAACCCAAAAAAACAAACAAAACAAAAACAAACAAAAACAAAAAAAAAAAAAAATTGAGACAGTTTTCTATTTCACAGTTGTTTTTATGTTTCCGTTGTAAATATATTTATAATTGAAAAAAAAAAAAAAAAAAAAAGCAATTTATTTGAAATATATTTGGGAAAAACAAACTTTTTGATACATTTTTTGAAAAACTATTTTATTTCAAAAACTATTTTTTCATACAATTAAACTTATGGTAGTTATTTTTCATACAATTAAACTTATGGTAGTTATTTTTCTTGTTTAATATTAAAAAAATTAACCGATTTTGTTTGACCATTACAATCCCGCATTTTGAATTTATCATCTCTAACAGTCTTCTTGCTCGAATTTTCCATAACTATTACCGGAAGATGCCAACGCGATATTGTCAGAACAAACCAACAAATTATATGAGGTTATTGTAATAGAGGCCAAGTTTACAGGAGGATTCCTGGGTGGAGATTTCAGTAACGATTGTCGAGAAAAAGAAAATGCATATGCCGGAAGGGATGCTGTATGCTGATGATGTAGTATTTGCGTTTAGTTAAATACTTGGAGAAATATAATGGAAAGTAGAGACCCGAGAGTAAATGTTGAGGAGATCAAATTGATGATCAGTGGTTGTAGTTGTTGGAAAGCTGACAAAAGTTTGTTGAAAAGGGAATTGGTTGCGGTTAATGTGTTGCGGTACCTGTAAGCATTGCGTACACAAGAAATGAAGTCGAATTACTAGTAGCTTGAGAGCAAGGATAACGAGTTTGTGTACAAGAAATGCCAGATAATTTGTAGGTGGATGAGAACTCAGATGCGGAGAAAATATATCTGCATGACAAAACTATTGATATTGTCGAGAAGTTTTGTTGACTTGGTGATACCATTGGATCACAGGGTGGATCAGGTGCCAGTTTAATTGCAAAGGAGTGAATGGATTAAGTCCAGTGAACTCCTTTTACAAACAGAGCATTGTCCCTCAAACTTCTAAACTTTGGAATTCCCTCCCTGCTTCCTGCTTTTCCGACTGTACTAAAATGCAGCAGTTTAAATGTAATGTGAACAACAATCTCGCTCATCTCCTTACATAGTCCCCTTTTGACATGTTCCCAAATAGTATCCCCTTACGTCAAAGTGATAAATATACCTGTAACATAGCGTATATGAGTGCGTAAGAGCATCATCATCATCATCATCATCATCATCATCATCAGAAGCAGCCAAAGGATGGATGGCAAGCGATTGCATTGACAGCAGGAGCAGCGTTTGGGCGCATTTGCAAATTATCAAGTATGTTCGGGCTTGCGTTTGAGGAAAAAAGAAAAAAGGACACCACATGACCAGAGGAGAAAAAAGCCCACGCCGAAAAGCAGATGGACGTGTAAAGTGAAGGCGAGAATGGGCCGGCTGTCGCCAGCATGTGGTCGGTAAAAATAGAAACGCGACCAGATTAGATGGACATGGGGCAGGAGAGACTTTTGAAGTGGTGCCGAGACAGGAGAGTAACAGTTAACTTTTGTTAAAAAGAGAAAAAATGCCGACCCGGATTTTAGTTATTTCTTTCCTTTGTTGTTTGTTCCTGCGACGCTTCGTTAAATACTTTATTTGTGACGATCAAGAGTAAACTAGTTTTGCTAAGAAAAGGAAGTAACTCTGTATTAATTGTTATATATTGTCTGAAGGATGTAATTTATGCTCGAGCTATTTTTCCCAACAGAAATACTCAATACAATACAGTATATTTCTTTGCTCGTTGATTCGATAAGACGTGATTCAAACATGGCGATAAAAACAAAACAGAAAAGAATATAAAATTAAGAACACCTTTTTGATAGAAATCCTGGGATAGAAAATATATTAAAAAAATAATAAATTAAATATTGTTCAAATAAAAAAAAATAAAAAAATCAATTCGAATTTTAAATAGATTAAAATTGACTTCATCTCTTTCTATCTTTTATTTATCTGTGAAAGATGCTGGGAGTAATTTTTAGGAATTAAATATAAAAAAAAAAAATAAATTGATGAGACGAATATTTCCCACAATGCACTGTGAATAAAACTTTTCTGAAAATTGATTGTTTCTCGTAAGAATAGAGAGAAGTGTCTTGAATTGCATAAAGAAGGAGGCGGAAAAGTATGAACTCTTGGCAATTTACGAAACAATGGTGACAATAAAGATGCCATAATTAATGGATTTGGAAGAGAATTCATTTTCTTTTTATTTAAATTATTTTTCATGATGGATTCTAGAGATTTGCCCCGGAGTTTGAAATAATGTAGGAAAGACCGAATTTCATATTTCTGTCTATAATACGATATTTCTTTCTAATTTAAACATCTTTGTAATCATCACTCAAACGCAGGTTTTCATATATTTGAGTGAAAAAGACGAAAAAACAAAAACAAACAAACAAACAAAAAAAAACAAAAAACAAAAACAAAACAAAACAACAACAAAGAAAGAAACAAACAAACATTCTTTTACACGGAGTAAGCCATTCTAAGATTAAATATATATATTACATATTGTTTTTTCTTTAATAAATTTTTAAGAAATAAAAAATAGCTCGTGTAAATTGGTGATCTTTTAAACCAAGGCATTTCCGGTGAAAACATTATAACATGCTTACGCGTCATATTGAAATTAGTATAAATTTAAAAAATTACGAAAACTGATCCTGTAGAAAAACAATTACAAGTGAAAATAGAATTTATCAAATTATCGAGTTTTATCAATTTTTTTTTAATGCAGAAGAGTTGTGCGACCAATTCAGTATGACAAACTGACTTATCTTTCTTGACTTAAGCTGATTTAAATTAATGGTCCGCTATTTTTAAGCACAAAATCTCAAAACGTAATTGTGGCTGATGTTTTGTTACAAAATACATCTAGCACATCTACTGGATTATTTTTGGAATTTATACTAATTTCGACATGACAAATAATTACATAATAATGTTTTCACCTGAAATGTGTTGGTTTAAAATAATGCAAAGAAGATTGATTTCATATTTCTGTCTATTATCCACTGTTTCTTTCCACTTTAAACCAAGATCTGCAGATATTTACGTAAATCAACTATTTCCTTGCAAACCAGTGTCAGAATCGAACACTGAATTCAGATGAAGACAACAAGTGGACGATGAGGGCCTGTGCAATGAGCACACTCAGATGCACGTGTTCGCACCAATTCAATTAATTCAGAAATAACCAATGCTTGAATCATTTAAAGAAACCTGAAAATAAACTGAAGGGTGTTTTTTTTTTAGGTCGATGATTCCATTCAGTCTCAAGAGACAATGGACACCCCATGTAAGGGTAGCTACGCATGTATATGTGAGGTAAAGGTTGCACAATTCCAACCAAACCTCTTCTGAATCGGCACTGCTTGGGTCCAGTGGCAAGAAATGGCAACTAGACAACTGGAAACAATGCTGAGATAAGCAGAGAACACGTAGAGCACGTGAAAGTCCCAAATAATCATTCATTTTATCACTGACCAGGCCCAACGTTTTTAGTAGTAGTAAAAGAATACGTTTTTCCCAATTATTGCTTTAAAAATTCATAAATTGATGCTAGGGCTGAATAATCGCATTGATGTTTGTAAGTGTGATAGCGCACGCTCACGCACGCACACACACGCACACACACACACATATACACACACACACACACACACACACACGGCGTGGCCCATAAGTCACTTTACATTTTAAAAATTCAATAACTTTTTTTTGTATTAATATATTTTAATTTTTCTTTTCAGAATTATTAAATAGAATCTTGGGAAATTTTTTTGTGTAGATAAGTTTACAACAAAACAACGAGTGAGGATAATTGAATTTCACTTTTAAAATAGACGGTCAATTGTTGCAATGCAAAGATCTTATATGCGCCATTTCAATGTTCAATATCCTCTTAAAAGATATGCTATTGAATTTGTTCAACCTCAGTTAGTAAACATGCCAGGGTATTGGTGGCAAACAAAATGGATCAACTGCACATACAGCTAGAGCAACAATGCAGTTGTTAACTGTGATGTTTCAGGATCGAAAAATCTCTTGAAATTTCGATTTTGAATGGCCTCCACGTTCATCTAATTTGACAAAACTAGACTTTTGGCCTTGGGAATATCTTAAAAACAAAGTGTATGCAAATAAGCCTCGAAGCATCCAAGAACTTAAGGCAAACATACGCAGGAAATTCTTCCCCTACAACTTCCGATGTTAAGAACTGTCATAAAGAATAGTTTAGAAAGAGCTCGACTTTGCAAAGTCGAGAATGGAAGCTACTTAAGAGACATTAACTTTCGTAATTAAGTCAGAACAAATTTCCACACTATAAACTATGTAATAAAAAAAGAATTAATTAAATACAGTCATTTAAGAAAAAGTTATTTGATTTTCAAACTGTAATGTGACTTATGGGCCACCCGAATCACCTTTTTCTTTACCATATTCCCTCTGCTTCACTTTTTTGTTATCAAGTAAGATCTTTGACTTACTTGTTGTTTCATCAAATACTTTTGCATGCAAAATCCGATCCCGCATTTTTCTAATTCCTACCCTCTGATGAGAAGGAAAGTATTTCTTCGAAACTCCATGGATTAAGGACTATCCACTTATCTAGTGTTTCCTTTTCAAATTAAATATATTTTTAACTCATTTCAAAGTGTTTTTTAACATGTTTTATTAACTGTTTGCTCGTATATATATATATATATATATATATATATATATATATATATATATATATATATATATATATATATACGGTATAATCACGTTGACACACTGGTTCTCGCCAGATCACCTAAGTTAAGCAGTGTTGACCCTGGCCAGTACCAGATGGGTGACCATTTGGGAAGGTTCGGCGCTGTATGTACCACGCCGAGACATAGAAATTTCCAGATTGGTATATGGGGGTGCATTAATTCACCCCAGTCTTCATTAAGACATGCATCTAGGAGAAGGGAACTCTGATTTAAAAACCTGTGATCTGTGGCTGTCATCTGCACCGACAAAGGTTAGCAGTAATACCAAAAATATGGTTGGTTCTACACAAAGCCTTCACCACTATTAACAAATCGGGAGAGTCCATTATATATATATATATATATATATATATATATATATATATATATATATATATATGGTAAAACAAATTCTTTATGCGGAGCTGGAAAAGGGCAAGCGCCATCAACACAAGCCTAGGAAGAGGTTCAGGGACTCTACAAAAAATAATTTGAAAGTCTTACAAATCAACATCGACACATGGGAAGAACTTACTCTGCAAAGGCCGAACTGGTGAAAGCTTGTATGAGGAAGTTGTAATGCTCTAAAGAAAAGAAAGCAGGCCCACAGCAATCTGAAGCGAAAGCTTTGCAAAGGTTTTATTGATGGTTTTAACCATGATACACAGAGCTGGAAATGCGACACTTGTGAACAAGTATTTTTGTCAAAAGCTGGCTATGTCAACCACTTTAAGTCGCACAAAACTCCTGTTCAGGTCAACTTTGCAGCTATTAGTCCGAACCAAAGCATCTGTTTAACATGCAGCAAAGTTTGCAAGTCTACTGCTGGTTTGAGAAGACATGTGTTCATAGGAATACTCTTCAACTTCCAAAGGAAGTCAATTCGATTGAAATTGCTCAATTTGTATCTCACATCTGCTTCAAGATGTGCAAATCTGCAGCAGGGGTGCAGAGTCATTTGAGATGGCATGGACGACAAGATTGGGAGAACTCAATGTGACGGCAATCATCTGGAAAGATGCAGCAATCATCATATATATATATATATATATATATATATATATATATAAAGCTGAATGTCTCTCTCTCTCTCTGTGTATGTGTGTGTCTGGTCACGAATAGGCTGCTATATGGTTGACTATTTTAAAAAACTGATTGCATATAATGATAGAAGATGTATCGAGACACGGGAATGGGTATGTTTGATCTGGTGGAACGGTGGTTCATTAAAATTCTGGGGTCTGCGTTCGCGCCTGGTCCACAAAGTATGGAAATAAAAAATTTAAAAATTAAAAAAAAAAACGTTTACAAGTGTTTTTGATATAGATGTACATAAGAATTCTTTGATAAGTATGTTTTAACTTAAATAGGGATGGTATAATAAAATTGTGGGGTCTGCGTTCGCACGTGGCGTCCATAGAATGGAAATAGGCACAAACTTTAATAAAACTTTTCATATCTATCTGCGTAAGTATACTTTGATAATTGTTTCAGTTTGAAGAAATATGGTATAATAAAATTATGGGGTGTTCGTTCGCACCTGACCTCCATAGAATGGAAATATGTCACAAAGTTTAACAAGGTTTTTTAATATAGATTTACAGCATATTGTGATAAGTGTCTCAGTGTGAACAGGTATAGTATAATAAATTATGGGGGTTATCTATTTTATTTTTACTTTCATCATATTTTGGTTTGGTTTTGATACCCACAAATTCGAAGCTATCTCTTTACAACCCTTCCTTTTCATAACTAAATCAGAGTCGATTTTCTGTAGGTTGTTTTTGAACCCAGTCAACGACGGGTACTTTTGCTAATATATATATATATATATATATATATATATATATATATATATATATATATATATATATATATATACTTTAAAAAATTTATAGAATGTTAGAACAACATAGGTACCGCCGGTTTCAAATACAATACAGGCGACTAGTTTATGGTCGAGAAACATTAGATTCTTATCAGCCTCTGTATTTTATCTGTTCTTCCCGGAAATGGCGACCGCATGTTTTTAATTTTTAGCTTGCAAATTATTTATTTATTTATTATTTTTTTATTTTTATGAATATATTATTTTTTATGAATTTACATTTTCATTTTATTTTTTTGGAACTTCCGGTTTATGTGTTAGTAGATTGGGGGTCAAATCGTGTTTTCAATTGTGTCCCTTACTGATAAAAATAACTGTTGATTAGTACAGAGTATACAGTATACCTTATATAGGAATACGAAAAATTGATTTTTTTTAAAGGGAGATTACTCTTGTATTTATTAATAATTTTCAAACACGTTATTTTTTTTTTACTTGCGTGTATGCAAAGTATTTTTTTAAACTTATATATGTACAAGTAGGGAAACCCAACGTTGCTCGGGATTAACTAAGAATCAACAAATGTTCCATCCTCTCATACTTTTATTGCCATCGAAATCAGTGAAATCGCCCATTTTCAATCAAATCGATTAGTTGACTGCTCTAGTTGAGGACCCACCTTGGTGCACTGGGAGGAAGCTTTACATGCCTCCATGCAGTGACTTAATCCACATTTCATTGTAATCTACATTGCACTGTAGAGAACCGACTGTTTATTTTATAAAATTCTTTTGATATAATTCAAGTTTAAAATTCAAGTATCATGGTTCAGTTGTACTCTAAACAGAAACATTCATTTCAAATGCGCCTCTGTCATATCAACGAACATACTGTTGATTCTATATGCTACGCCTTTCTGCTTGTGTTGTAATAAAATTTTCCAAATGCACATGTGATTTTAGGCTGTATAAGAGTGTTAACTTTGGTCAAGATCAGACTGTTCCTTCTTTAGTCGGATTTTTCGATTATCAATTCTTATCAAAGACATTGCGATACAAAACTTATCTAAGAAAACTACCAGATACATAAGGTACACTTGTGTGAAATTTCAGAAAAATCGGCCTAGCCGTTTCAGAGTCTATGGGGGACTCACATACGCACACAGACCGAAAAACAAAGTTCCTTTTATATAATGATAGAGATAACCATGTGTACATACGTCTGTAGCATCTTGTTTTAGTGTTTTGTTTTATTCCTATGCACCATAACGATAAAGACTAGTCTATGCGAAACTCAGTGACAATCAAGTCTCATCACATTGTCCAGATAAGAAGCGATAGCTGTTGGGACAGCGTTCATTGTCTTAGGAAGCAAACGAGGCCAGGCACTGAAAGTCGGAGCGTTATCCTATCAATAGGTAAAGCCGGCTTACAAAGCTAAAATGCAATCTTTTAGCAATTCTAGTTTTGTAAACCGGATGCTTTGTCCGAGTTTACACCCCTAGGAAAGTCGCAGTCCTTAACTAATAAGGCATCTCTCTCCTCCTCCTCCTCCCAAATTGGAAACTCATCGACAATCTGACTTGAGTATTATGAACATTTTGTGCGATGCAATCATGTCTTCAAACATGGATATAAAGGCATAAATAAAGTGGCAAATGATTCAAACACGCCTTATACGTATTAGTTCAGCATCTGGGTAGATGCCAGATAACTCCAGATTGCAACTGTTCATTGCTTACATTTAGAATGCCGCCATCTGTCTCAGAAAGTGTAGAATTTCGTTTCTTGTCATAAACACTTTTCAATCACTATGGATTTATTATTAAGTTTACGAAATGCAAGAATTCTCAGTGGTAGTTTAACTATTGAACTCCAAAATTTTTCCAGTTTGAAGACAATCATTTTTTTTTAATTTATATTTTATTTTTTAGTATCATTACCATTTAAACTAACTAAAATTAACAATAAAGAATAAATGACAAAATGTTATATTCCAAAATTCATGATGTTGACCATCTTATAATTTATTCCTTTAATTAAGAGGACATACAATTCTTGACAGTATCTGTTTCGTAGCGCAAAATCTATCACTTAATTAATACAACAATCAGTGAATCTATTATGCCCTTAACTCACCAGAAGAAATAGCAACAATCAATCCGTCAAAAGGAATTGAAGTGTGATTTGACATGATTAAATCCGAAAATTGGAAGAGAAGTTGCAAATACCTTTTTATTTTTCCATCACGCCATATTGAATTTTTTGCAAATTTTGAAAAAAATATTTTACCCCCCCAAAAAAAGTCGGCGAAATATTATGTAAAAAGGGAACATTAAAAAAAAAACAGAGCAAAAAAAAAGAAAAGAACATTGTCTGCCAAGAGGTGCTGTACTGAAGGAGTAAATTAAAGATTGTCTCTTACAATGTGATTTTATTATTCGTATTGAACTATGTAGCACAATATTACTTTCTGAGAGTATTTATTAGTACTTATTAATTTATCTCTTTTGAATAAGTTCTATATTTAAAATACAATGGCCATTATTTTTTATATTTGCTGCGCATTGTTTTTCTGTAAAACAAAAGAAAAATTGCACTATCCAGAAATATATCAGCTTTATCAAAAAATATTTATTGATTAAATATATTTCTCATTCCGTAGAATTTCCATAAGTCCTGCTAGTAATAATCTCGTAATACAATATACGCTGATTCTCTTGTATTCGTACAAAAATATGGTTTCGTTTACAAGTAAAAAAATTTAAAAACGAATAAAATTGTGAATAGGAAAACGGAAATGAAGTACTGAGCAAAAAGGGAACATTTTGTAAATGAAATTGCTAAATGAAAGGATTTTTTGAAAATCTGAAATGGAATGAATATATGGTTTGCAGTGAAAAATGGAATGAATATATGGTTTGCAGTGAAAAATGGAATGAATATATGGTTTGCAGTAAAAAAAAAAAAACGAAAGTAATTGTAATTCGTGAATCTAACACGAGTTTTATTATGTTTTCGTTTTTTTATGCTTTCTGTTTTTTTTTATAAATTGAAATAATGCAGTTCGCATTTTTTTCATGGAATTGTGTTATGTAGAACTCATATCGAATTCAGCATATTTACAAATATATATTTACGAATATATATTTACAAATATATATTTACGAATATATATTTACAAATATATATTTACGAATATATATTTACGAATATGTATTTACGAATAGATATTTACGAATATATAGTTATTAATATATATTTACGAGTATATATTTACGAATATATATTTATGAATATATATTTACGAATATATATTTACGAATATATATTTACGAATATATATTTACGAATATATATTTAAGAATATATATTTATGAATATATATTTACGAATATATATTTACGAATATATATTTACGAATATATATTCATGAATATATTTATGAATATATATTTATGAATATATATTTACGAATATGTATTTACGAATAGATATTTACGAATATATAGTTATTAATATATATTTACGAGTATATATTTACGAATATATATTTATGAATATATATTTACGAATATATATTTACGAATATATATTTACGAATATATATTTACGAATATATATTTAAGAATATATATTTATGAATATATATTTACGAATATATATTTACGAATATATATTTATGAATATATATTTAAGAATATATATTTAAGAATATATATTTACGAATATATATTTACGAATATATATTTACGAATATATATTTACGAATATATATTTATGAATATATATTTATGAATATATATTTACGAATATATATTTACGAATATATATTTACGAATATATATTTAAGAATATATATTTATGAATATATATTTACGAATATATATTTACGAATATATATTTACGAATATATATTTATGAATATATATTTATGAATATATATTTACGAATATATATTTACGAATATATATTTACGAATATATATTTACGAATATATATTTACGAATATATATTTACGAATATATATTTATGAATATATATTTATGAATATATATTTATGAATATATATTTACGAATATATATTTACGAATATATATTTAAGAATATATATTTATGAATATATATTTACGAATATATATTTACGAATATATATTTACGAATATATATTTATGAATATATATTTACGAATATATATTTACGAATATATATTTACGAATATATATTTATGAGTATATATTCATTAATATATATTTATGAGTATATATTTATTAATATATATTTATGAGTATATATTTATTAATATATATTTATGAGTATACATTTATTAATATATATTTATGAGTATATATTTATTAATATATATTTATGAGTATATATTCATTAATATATATTTATGAGTATATATTCATTAATATATATTTATGAGTATATATTTATTAATATATATTTATGAGTATATATTTATTAATATATATTTATGAGTATATATTTATTAATATATATTTATGAGTATATATTTATTAATATATATTTATGAGTATATATTTATTAATATATATTTATGAGTATACATTTATTAATATATATTTATGAGTATATATTTATTAATATATATTTATGAGTATATATTCATTAATATATATTTATGAGTATATATTCATTAATATATATTTATGAGTATATATTTATTAATATATATTTATGAGTATATATTTATTAATATATATTTATGAGTATATATTCATTAATATATATTTATGAGTATATATTTATTAATATATATTTATGAGTATATATTTATTAATATATATTTATGAGTATATATTTATTAATATATATTTATGAGTATATATTTATTAATATATATTTATGAGTATATATTTATTAATATATATTTATGAGTATACATTTATTAATATATATTTATGAGTATATATTCATTAATATATATTTATGAGTATATATTCATTAATATATATTTATGAGTATATATTTATTAATATATATTTATGAGTATATATTTATTAATATATATTTATGAGTATATATTTATTAATATATATTTACGAGTATATATTTATTAATATATATTTACGAATATATATTTATTAATATATATTTATTAATATATATTTACGAATATATATTTACGAATATATATTTATTAATATATATTTACGAATATATATTTATGAGTATATATTTATTAATATATATTTATGAGTATATATTCATTAATATATATTTATGAGTATATATTTATTAATATATATTTATGAGTATATATTTATTAATATATATTTATGAGTATATATTTATTAATATATATTTACGAGTATATATTTATTAATATATATTTACGAGTATATATTTATTAATATATATTTACGAATATATATTTATTAATATATATTTACGAATATATATTTACGAATATATATTTACGAATATATATTTATTAATATATATCTACGAATATATATTTACGAATATATATTTACGAATATATATTTATGAGTATATATTTATTAATATATATTTATGAGTATATATTTATTAATATATATTTATGAGTATATATTTATTAATATATATTTACGAATATGCATTTACGAATATATATTTACGAATATACATTTACGAATATATATTTACGAATATACATTTACGAATATATATTTACGAATATATATTTACGAATAGATACTGTAAAATAGGGTATCTAGTTCTCACCCATTGCAAGAACTTAGACACCAGGGTCGGAAAGTGAGATTGAAAAGTCAGCATCCTCGAGGAGGGGCGCTCTAACCCGCAAAAAGTGCCTGGGCAACCTCGCCTGCAGACCAGTCACCATAACCTTTTTTTTTGCTGCAATTTCAGCCTCGGGAATTGTTGTGGACCTTCTCCGTCATCCAACCACTGTACCGAACGTCGCCAGTTGTCATAGAAGATCCACTTCTCATCACACGTCACAATCCGCTCGAGAAATGGGTCGTTTTTGTTGCACAGAAGGAGCGTTAGAAAAAAAAAATCAAAACGACGATTATTTTGATTATCGTTCAATTCATGCGGCACCCATTCATCCAACTTTTTTGACTTCCGTATTTTCTTTAAATTGTGAACGACTGTTGAGAGGTCGACCTCGAGTTCAACAGCAACTTCTTGTGTGGTTTTACAAAGATTGGCTTAAATTAAGCCTTTCAAATGTTCATTATCAACCGCAGTCGGCCAGCCGCGTCCGTCTTCATCTTCAAGGCTCTAGTCACCGTTGCGAAATTTCTTGAACCACCGTTATATCACACGTCAGTTAGTAGTTCCTGGATCAAATGCATCATTGATATCACGACCTGTTTTGGGAGTTTTTCAGCCAAGTTAGAAATGGAAGAAGAAAATCGTGCGGATTTGAATTTTGTCCATGTTGTCGAAAAGCCTGCAAAAAAATGAATGAAGAGATTGAGAACGGAAATGAATAACACAATTCGATAGAGCGAAACACGCGCTTCAAAATGATATATAACATGGCTATATATATATATCAATATACTTCAGAATTACTTCAGAAATCATATATAAAAGTAACATATGTGAGAAAACGATATTGTTTTTGCACCAACTTAATCATATACACGAAATCTAGACAAATTAAAATATCATATTTAAGCGTATTTTACGCCACCTTCCCCTAGTGTGTGTATAATATATATATATATATATATATATATATATATATATATATATATATATATATATATATATATATATATATATATATTTGAGATTACTATTTTCCAAAGGTAGGGTAACCAGTGAAATATAACGAGGTTCATACAAGAGTGCTCAATACAAAAGTAGAGCAGGTTACATTTGTCTTTACATAAGCAATAGTTTGTTAAGGGTTGTTGCCTGATGAGGTCTCTAGTTAGTAAATACTGGTAGACCGAAACATGCTCATGACTGTGTAGCAACAAACTACTGCTTATGTAAAGACAAATATATATATATATATATATATAATTTTATTTTTATGTTTAAATTTTTGGTTGTAAATCGTTTTATATAAATTTCCACACGATATTATATGTACTCATATTTTTTAACAACAAGAGTCTTAACTTTTAAAATTATTACTCTCATGTATATATATATATATATATATATATATATATATATATATATATATATAAAGGGGCCATTATTAACCTGATTTTCATTGTTAAATATAATCTCCCAAACCTATTTACCCCCCCCAATTCTGGTATTCATCCTGAAATGAATATTTTGTATAAAAAGTTTTCTATCTTGAGCATATTTTTCAAACGATATTATTGTCCTGATCACGTGATTTCTCTGAAAAGGGAAATTGCAGAAACATGTATGCACATATGTAGCCGTTTGTTTGTATAAATGAATTTAATATCATATGCTCTGTTAACTCATTGAGCCCTTTTTTGGTAGACACATGTTGTTTCAATTGATGTACATCTAGGAAACGGAATCACACTACCACTATATATATATATATAATTGTAGTCATCGACATACAGTCCTGTTTCGTTGTATCACAACTCATCAGTGCCGCTAGACTAGCATCTCTCCCAAGCCTATTGATTGAACCTAGAACCGTCGTGTTGACAGTCGGCAGTTCTCCCACTCGACCACAGAAGCGACGCCCGCAAATAACTCGTCGGAATGTCTATTTAAATACATCCGCCACCACTTTTACAGTGCTCAAACCGCCTGTTTTGTAAACAAACAAACAACGAGCTTCGCATTTTTCAACCAATTAAGTAACGGGTGAGATTATTTATGACAATGCTCTACCCAAAGAGGGGGGCTTAAAATATATTTGTAGTCATCAACATACAGTCCTGTTTCGTTGTATGATGGGAGGGTTGTGAGGGAAAACTCGATGAAAGTGCTCGATTATAAGGAAAATTCGATATATACATTTTGTTAGACTATAAAAAAGATTGGACATGCGTAAGATGCACCTCATTCAATTTACACATTTAATGGAGAAAATAAAATTTCAAATTTGAACGTTACAAATGAAAGAAACGAGCATTTTTCGGACAGACAGACAGACAGACAGACAGACCTTCTTATGCATGGATTCTCATTCAACAATTAATTCAACTTTTAAAAGCTTTTGCGGTCCTGGATATGACCTAAAACTATATCCGATGGTGAGGCCCCAGCTTGCGGGCTCTGGGGAGTGTGGAGCCATCCTTTAATTGCCATTGCTTCCAGGTCCACTCTGACCCGGAGTGGTAGTACCTGCTAGGGTCCCAACTATGGATTAAATAGAAACCGACTTTAAAAGAAACAAACAAATATACTCTATTAAAAAATTGTTCTTCAAAATCACTTGATTCGGCATTAAATAACCTGAAAAGGGTTGATATGCCGTAAAACAAAAACAAACAAACAAAAGATTTTGCACCAACGGACAGAACTTAATATAGGGATGCATAGACGAATGTAATAAACTATTTCCATGCGACCCACCTCCAATTCAACTTTTTTTTTTTAATTCACATTCACCCCTAACAAGGCATATTACCAATTGAACGTAAGGGGCTACTATTTGGAACAATGCCTAGGAAAGATAAACAAGATGTTGGTTTACATTACATTTAAACTTCTGCATATCAGTGCAGTCAGGGAAGCAGATAGCAGGAAGGGAATTCCAAAGTCTAGCTGTTCGAAGAAAGAAACTATTAGAGTAGAAAGCTTTCTGGCATTTAAGGACCTCAACAGTGAAGGGGTAGGATTTTGTTACTTAGCAGGTTTGATTGCCATTACTAATGGCTTCCACTTCGCGTCATTAGTAATGGAAATGCTTTTTAAATTTATACGTGACAGACAAAAACAGACCGACCAATGACCAGAGCTTTTTCTAGAGATTCAAGGATGCATTAAAAAAATGTTCAATTTTAATTGGATTCGTTTAGAGTTTGCTTTTTCTATTTTTGGATTTAAAAGATCCACGCAATAAACGTGTTAGCAAGTCGTTGAATGTCGTCAGCAACAACAACAACAATGTGTGATATTCACGAATGTCGTTCGTCGTCTGCAACGACAAAATCGTGACAAGATGATTGATCCACAAAACTGATTCTTTTCATTGTGAATGCCGATAAAGAAATGATTTGTCTGATTATAAAAACACTTTGGTCGACTTGAAAAAAAAAACAAAAACAAAAAAAAAACCCCAGAAAGAATGGTTGAAAGATTGATCAACTTAAGTGTTATTTGCACAACGTTTCGGTCGATGTAACCTACGACCTTGATATTAAGAATTAGGCTAATTAAAAAAAAATACAGAAAAATCTTTATGATGTACGTACACGTCATGGAACGAAGATGTCATATTCCAAAAATCACGTGCGTTTGGCTTGTAACTTTTCTATTTGACTAGTAAGGTCAACTAAAGATAAATTTTTTCGTAAAGCCTTGCCAGAGGTAGTAATATTTAACTCAGAGAGAGAGAGAGAGAGAGAGAGAGAGAGAGAGAGAGAGAGAGAGAGAGAGAGAGAGAGAGATGAGCTTTTAGCGAACTGAACGAACCTAATTTTTAATTTTGCGATTTGATTTGATTTTTTTAAATATTTGACTGGGTTTGCAAACTCACATTTTTCCTGATTCACACAATCTGACCCAACGATAAACAAGGTTACAAATGCAATGAAAATTAACTCTTACATTGTCGAAGTCAGGAATCTTTTCGTCTAACTCGGGAATCTTTATGTCGAACTCTGTAATCTGCTCAGAATTTCAAACAGAATCCTTTATTCAATCCACAGGAGTAGCATGCTTTTACCCGATAATGACTGACGGAACGAGAATATACTACCCCCATCCCATGGATTGAATAAAGCATTCTATTCGAAATTCCATGCAGATTACAGAGGTCGACATAAAGATTCCCGAGTTAGACAGAAAGATTCTTGAGTTTGACAAGATACACCTGGAGAAGCTCGAAGGTTAGATCGTCTGAAAAGTTGTCACAAAAAATAACCCTCAAGATGAGAAGAGTTATTCAGTTAATCCAAATAATTTGTACTTCATATCTTTTAGACATTTTTTTTGCATAATTAAAATATCTCCTTATTTTTGTATTATAACTAGCATGTCGCCCGGCATTGCCCGGTCGTAAAATATGCTTAATTATAATATTTTAATTTATGCAGATTTCATATTTATTATTATAAAACCAATTATCTATTGATTATTATATTGTACCCAATATATAATTATGAATTCAAAAGTTAAAAAAAATAAATTTGTTACCATCAGCTAGAATCGAAACCAAAATATTGAACTCTCTGGTATTATTTGCTACCATCTGAACAAAGACGATATGCACATCAAAACTTAAAAAAATAACCTAGTTTGATATATAAATGTATATTTGTGCATGCATAGAGGAGCATGTTAAGTAAACTTATGCCTGCCAAGTTTCAATTTTGATTCCTAAGTAGCTAATTTTACCAGCTAAAACCCAATTAGGAAACATTTAGGAATATATATTTTTTTATTCCCTTTTCACCCCAAACAAGGCACAGTGCCACAGGGCTACTGTCGGAGAAATAAGTTGAAGGGATACTATGTAGGGAGTTGAGTAGCAAAGTGTCTGTTCACATTACACTTGAACTTCTGCATGTCAGTACAGTTGGAAAAGCAGGAACCCGGAAGGGAGTTCCAGAGTGTAGCAGTTCTCAACCTAGAATGAAAGAGGAAGACGATTGAAATACATGAATAGCTTAGAAAAAGATGGATGACTTGTTTGGGTAATTATAAATTATGGTTAATTAGAACAACTGAAACAGTTTTTGAAAACATAACTCAAGCCCAGAACTAAAATGTATTTTTATGTATTTCATGTTAATAAAGTATAAAGGAAAAAGCCATAGAGAATTAATTTTTGTTTACTCTTCCCCCCCCCAACAAGACATATTGCAACTTGGACGTAAAGAGTTACTATGTTTAACAGAGAACTGTGGGAAGTTGAGCAGCAAGATGTCTGTTCACATTACATTTAAACTTCAGCAGGTTAGTACAGTCAAGAAAGCAGGAAACAAAGAGGGAAGAAACTATTAGAGTTGAAGGCTGTCCGACATCTAAAGATCTTAACAGTGTAGGGGTGGGATTTTGCTGCTTGTCGGGTTAGTCGGAAGTATGTACATTGAGAGTGTACACGTGCTATGGATCCATCAGAGCACATTCCATTAAAGTACTTGTAAAATAGGCACAGGGATGCCACATTGCTGTGATGGGACAGAGATTGGTGCTTGGTCGATGCTGTGAGATCTTTTAGATTTGTGATTCTTTTTTAGACCCTTTCTAAGAGTGAGAAACTACTAGTAGATATACCAGTTCAGATGTGGCAACAATACTCCCGAGCGAATTGTGGCTTTGTAAATATACAGAGTGCTGTCTGGTGGGAGTAATTCTCTAGCACGATAGAGAGAGCCCACCTTCCTTGCAGCAGCATTGGCGATTATCTCAATGTACTTGTTCCAATTCATGTTGCCTGTGAGTGCTAGGCCGAAATGTTCTGAAATTATTTCAGAAGGCATTTCATAATCCTTAAGATTTTAATTTTGCTTTTTAAAAATTCTTTGAGGATTTGTCTTGTTTGCTGCCCCTCACAGATTTATATGGTAAACACGGACGGAACTTTATCGATGAGAAACCCGAAAACTGCATTTTGTCAAAAACAATGCTAATATTCAGGAATCAGTCTTGTTGTTGCCATTTGTGTTTTGGGTGAGGAGGAATGGGGGTTTGATGAAATTGGGAAGGGGAATCAGAAATGCCCCCCCCCCCCGGCGGTGGGCAACGCATCTGTATCTAAAGCCAAAATGTTAAACTATATTTTTTCAGTCATCCATACAAGAAAATGGAACCATCTTAGATTGGGTCGATCTTTTATGTTTTCTATAAAGCCGTTCATCCTTCGATTTCTTGCGTGGGGTCAACTAGGAAGTGTGGATGGCAGAATCCATGACACAAATTCTGTAATAAAGGGTGAGAAAGTTACAAACGTCTGTTGAACACGATTTTTCTCGCTTTTTTCGTTATATATTTACATATCTTGTGTGTACAAGCAAGCAATATATAATATATGAGGGAGTTTTCCAAGAGTAAGCCTCCTATTTTTTCTGTTCCGTCAGAATGGATCAATAGAGATTGCAAATTGCATTGTTATGATGACTGAACTTATGCATTCATGATCTGAAAGTTTCAATTCTCTGTTGCATATTTTGACAGTGTAAGACTCTAAGAAAGCACCAATCCCTGTCCTAAATGTGTGCCAGAAGCAGAAATGTGTTATTGAATTCTGGCAAAAGTGCATTGAAAATGGTGATGACTATTTAGAAAAATAAATCCGGTTTCATAAAAGGTTACCTGTTTCAATGGTATGTTTCAAAAATATATATGGCAATCAGACTACATAGAATTTTCTGCATTTCATCCTCATGAGGGTTCGTCAGTCTATTGCATGGAATTTATGTTATTGCATATTTTTATATATTTACATTGGGCTAAGTTTGCTAGTTAGTGGATTATATTCTTTTTTATCAAAGCATCATTTTTAGCAGCCAATAATTCGCCCTTTTTTTTGTTCATTTTCAGAGGGAATAGAGCCATCTTTCCTTTGAGTTAGAAGGTGATCTATTTTTAATCTATATATATTCAGAAATGCCAGCTTAGCTTTTAGTTTATGCAAGTTTATTTATTTATTTACTTATTAGTTATTACAATTATAATTATCCTTATTGTTATTTTGTTTATTATTTATTAATTTATTTTTATTTTCTTTTATTTCTTTTTTTTTTTTTATTAATATGTTGTTATCATACGTCCGTAACAGAAGTTGCCTTCTTTTGCCCACATGTGCGTCCTTTCATTGAACATTCTCATTTGTTATGAAAATATTACAATATTTATTTGAGAGAGTCATTTTGTTCGGAATAAATGTAATAATAATAATAATAATAATAATAATAATAATAATAATAATAATAATAATAAGGGTTTTTAAATGTGCATAAAAAGTACACATAGTTTTGTGGAACACACTTTAGTAGTAGTGTAAAGGGTTAGTGTGAAGGATTTGTATAGAAAGTGTTTATTTTTCAATTGAAACTGTAGAGACAGAGGATAATCGACTTTATTTTATTAATATATTAGATAAAGTGTTCCAAAGTATAAATAAACAAAAAGTAGAATTTTAATTTAATTTTAATTTAATTAAAAAAAAGTTTAATTTAATTTTAATTAAAAAAAATTTAATTTAATTTTAATATAAAATATTTTTTAATTTAATTTTAATATAAAAAATTATTTAATTTTAATATAAAAATTATTTAATTTTAATATAAAAAATTTTAAAATTTAATTTTAATATAAAAAATCGTATGTAAACACACACACGACGTGAAGAGCAACAATGTTTGAGGCTTTTTTAAAAACAATTGTAAAATATATCTTTTTTAAAAATTGTTATTTCATGCCAAATAAGGCACAGTGCCACTTTAACTTAAGGTGCTACTATTAGATGTCTGTTCACAATAGACTTGAACCTCTGCATGTCAGTACAGTCAGGAAAGCAGGGATCCGCAATGGAATTCCAAAGTTTCACAATTCAAGGTAAAAAACTATTTGAGTAAAAGGCTTTTCTGCATCTACTAGATCTTTACAGTGAAGGAGTGGGATTTTGTTGTTTGTTGGGTTAGTTGCAGGTATCTACATCGAGGAGGTACAAGTGTTTAAAGTTCATTGGAGCACATTTCATTAAAATACTTGTAAAACGGTCACAGAGATGCAACATTTCGGCGATGGGATAGAGGTTGGAGTTTAATTGACAGTTCAGGACCTATTAGGTTAGTAACTGTTTTTTGAACCCGGTCTAGGATTGAGAAACTAGTAGCAGATGCACCAGCACAGATGTGGCAACAATATTCCATGCATGGTATGCGAATGGTGGCCTTGTAGAGGTACAGGATACTCTCAGGTTTGAGTAACCTTCTTGCCTGGTAGAGAGAGCCCACTTTTTTCACAGTAGCCTTGAAGGGGTTTTATCCGCAGTGTAGACAATACTCAAAATACAATTGTAATTATTTAATACTTCTACCCAGTCATGGCTGACGGAACAAAAGCATGCTACACATATGGATTAAATAAACGGTTCTATTCAAAATTCCGTTCAAATTACCGAGTTTGAGAAAGATTTTTGAGGTCAACAAGATACACCTGAAGAAGGTTGGAGGTTAAATTAGCCGAAATGTTGTTCAAAATGACACTCAAGATGAGAACAGTAGTCTGAAGAATCCAAATAATATAAATAATCAATCTTCATCTCAAAAACTCAAAAACGTAATATGATTGGTTGGTTGGTTGGTTGTTTTTGTTTTACGGCATATCAACCCTTTTTGGGTTATTTAATGCCGAATCCAAAGATTTTGAAGAAAATGTTTTTAATAGAATATATTTGTTGTTTTCAAGTCAGTTTCTATTTAACCCATAGTTTGGACCCTAACAGGTACTACCACTCCGGGTCAGAGTGGACCTGGGAGCAATGGTAATTAAAGGGTCGCTCCACACTCCCCAAAGCCCGCAAGCTGGGACCTCACCACTGGATATAGTTTAAGGTCATATCCAAGACCTCCATTGAGAGACTTTTACCCTCTGCAGGGGGGGGCAGTCGGCGTATTCTAATGCCCCACCACTGGATATAGTTTAAGGTCATATCCAAGACCACGTAATATGGAAATTTACTTCAACTTCTTATCTTTGCCATTGACCAATCAAATCACGTTCATACACACTAGCTATTGCTAGATCACTAAAATTAAGCAACATTGAGCCTGGTCAGTACAAGATGGGTGACCATTTGAGAACACCAGGTACTGTATGTAGGAGGACGTCGACATCTTTCTGCAAGAACTGCAAAAACCAAACATCGTCATCTCCTCTGACTGGGATATTCTTGCGACTAGGGATTGCTTGTGAATTTGATATTTCCATGAAACTTCCTCCTTTGGAAGAAGCCAGTTTAACTCACTGTGCTGATTCGGTACGGTACTGGCCACTCGCATCCTTAACACATGCATGAAGATACATGTCTAGCTAATATCAGAATCACCTGGGAATCAATGAACACAGAACCTCATATAACCATTTTTATTCTTAAGTTATTTCTAAGTTCTATAATTTCACTTGATAAATAAAATAAAGTATCTTTTTCGCTGTTTATGGATGTCTTTGCATGCTGGGCAGAAAAACAGAGAGAGACATCAAACACTTATATATAAGCTTTGCATCTTATCACAGAATACAGTTGAGGTGTGTGTGTGTGTGTGTGTGTGTGTGTATATTTTCTTTTTTTTCTTTTCGGCGTCGAGAGGTTCTAAGTCGCCTGAGGAAGTCTCTTTACTGAAACAGATGGCTATTTGTAGCGACCATATGTAACTATTTACCCTCAAATAATAATAATAATAATAATAATAATAATAATAATAAATGTATATATATTTATTATTATTATTATTATTATTATTATTATTATTATGATTATTATTTTATTCAATTTAGGTAAGCAAAATTATCATAAGTCGCTACAATAAATTTACTGTTTCAATCTTAAAAGACATCGTCATGTGATAAAAAAACCCTCTGTTCTTACTCGAGGCCAGTGATTTAATAAAAATGAAAACCGAATAGAAAAAAAGTAGAAAAAATAGGAAGAGGAGAAAAAAGAAAAGGAAAAAAAAAACAAAAGGTAAAAAAAAGAAAAGGTAAAAAAAAAAAGAAATAAAAAAGAAAATAAAAAAATATATTTATTCTTTTTCACCCCAATCAAGGCATATTTCATTTGCAACGTTAGGATTCAAGATAATATCTAAGAGGAGATTGTGGGGAGTTGAGTAGCGAGTTATCTGTTCACATTATATTCTGATGCGCCAGCCTAAATGTGGCAAGAATATTCTATGCGTGAACGAATTGTGGCTTTGTAAATATATAGGATACTCTCTAGTCGACATAATTTTCTACACGTTCTTTGCACATTATATATATCTAATATATAAAACGCTGTATGTTTGTCTGTCTGTCTGCCTGTGCACATATTTTCAAACTATCTCCTCCAAAACTAAAAGTTGTATGGATTTTTACGGACCATTCTTTTATAAGTCTTCGGTGGTTAAAATAGTTTTTAAGGGGTCAAAAATTGGGCAGAATTGAAAAAATCAGTTTATATTTTGCACATTCATCTTAGTTTATATTTTATTTTTAATCCGTTTATGTGTGTGTCACGTTGGTACAGTGGTAACGTCACCAACTTTGAATGCTTCGGTTTCAATTCTAGCTGATGGCACCTGAATACTTTTGGTTTTACTTTTGAAATCACAATTCTATAATAATATATACGAAATCTGGACAAATTAAAATATCATATTTAACTGTATTTTATGCCCGGGTAAAGCTGGGCGCCCCGCCTAATATATATATATATATATATATATATATATATATTGTGTCTGATGATGCTAAATTTGAAAAGGACATCCAATGTAGAATTAATAAAGCTAGTGAGGCATTTGGTAGGTTGCGACACAGACTCTGGAACAGCCACGATGTGTCTCTAAAAGTAAAGGTGGCAGTCTACAAATCTGTTGTTCTGCCTACTCTTCTGTATGGTGTCGAAACGTGGACCTTGTACCGCAAGCGTATAAATCAGCTTGACTCCTTCTATATGAGACGTCTGCATTTTATTTGCAATGTTGGATGGCAGGATTGTGTTCCGAATAGTGAATTACTGGAGATGTGAAATCACTGGTATTGAATCATTTTTGATCAGGATACAAATGCGGTGGTCGGGTCATCTTGTAAGAATGGATGACTCAAGAGTCCCTAAGCAACTTTTTTATGGGCAACTGCAAATTCTTGCCGTTTAATAGAGCGTCCCCTGCTTCATTACAAAGATAAACTAAAAGACAACCTGAAACGTTGTGGATTTTCTCTGAGTTCCTAGGAGAGTGCAGCAGGGGATCACAGAAAATAGAGGAAGATGTGTTTCCTGGGGACCAAAGAATTTGAAAATAAACCGCCTTTGTCATAGGGACGCCCTTCGTGCAAATATGAAAGCAAAACACAAGAAAAATCCACCTAAAAATGAATATGTATGCCATTGTGGTTTCAGAGCACACAGCAAAGCAGGGTTATCTGTTCACTCGAGAAGGTATCTTTGACGGACGAGCATATGCAGGTTCACCATTTCACCATCGGTGGAGGAGTGTGCCAGACGTCTACAGGATTGCAATTATGCATGTGGTGTCACAGAGCTTGGGAGCTGCTGAAGATAGCATACTGAACCCTCATTCATCGTCTTCGATGAGAGAATCCACCATATATATATATGATTACTTAATTTAATCACATAAATTAATATAGGAAAGTATAAATTTATGCGTAAATTTTAAGTATTTACTTCAACAGTGCTCAATATGTAGGTAGAGCTAGATATCTTTCAAGAAAACATAAAAGATAATGTTGACATTAATTCTGTTTTCATATGATCAGAATCAGAAACAGTTCGGACAATTCACAAGCTGCCATCTTTCTTCACCGGCTGCTGCTGATTCATGACAGTGTGTGTTTTGTAAGGGATTATTGTAAGACCTTTCACTCTTTAGTCATTTTTTTCTCTCTTCTTCTTTTGTTGTTGCTGGTCAAACAATTGCAATGGTTGGACACTTCATCTGCCTGGCTGAACATAGCTTAAGGTTGGATTATTTCCTGAAGGGGTGGGCGTAGATACATCTGCTTCACTTGTCAGTAAAAACTATTTATCACTTGACATTATGGATAGAAGCACTGAATCGCTTACACTACAATCGTGTTAATGTTAATACGTATGACGCTGATGAAATTGGTAAAGAAGAGAGTTATCCTCCTTTTTTAGTGTAGCTCATATTTTTATTGAGTCTAAAATAACTATAAAGAATATTTACTGTCAAGTATTATTTAGGAAGTGTAATTTATGGTCTACTAGCAGACTGCTCAACGTTGCCCGGTTGTAAAATGCGCATAAATATTATATTTTAATTTGTGCAGATTTTGTATCTATTATTATAAAGCCAATTCTCTATTAATTATAATTCAACATACAGTAATGATTTCAAAAGTTATTAGCGTTTTACGTTCCAATCTTAGTCGTTATTATCTCTGAGCTAATAACATAGATACAAGAGGTTAAAAATTAAGAGACTTTGAACTATGAATGGTTAGTTTTGCGCATGTGCAAAAGTAACAGTAGAAATAATGTTTATTCAACTTACTCTGCCAAGGTAAACCGTTTTGTTTTCAATTTTGACCACTTAGCAGTAATTTTTGCCAGCTAAAACCCAAATCGAAAGTGTGCTACAGGTCCAATACATCCAATGGCTCAACAAGAATTTGTTTACATTGGATTTGAAGGTTACCATGTTGTATTCAGCCGAGAAGCAGGGCCGTAGAAGCAGTTCTGGGAAAGAAACTTTGTTCATGGAATCTGCGTTTAAATATTTTTTTTTTATTCAATTTTCACCCCAAACAAGGCACAGTGCCACTTTGAAGCAGGGGGCTACCATCAGGGACTTAGTTAGCAGGGTCATTATGAAGGGAGATGAGTAGAAAGATGTTTGTTAACATTACACTTGAACTTCTGCATATCAGTGCAGTTGGGAAAGCAGAATCCCGGAAGGGAGTTCCAAAGACCCGCAGTTCCGGGGAAGAAACTATTGGAGTAAAAGGCTTTCTTGCACCTAGGGATCTCTACTGTAAAGGGATGAGACTTAGTAGCTTGTCGGGTTTGTCGGGGGAAGTTACGTCGGAGAGGTACAAGTGTTTGCAGTTCGTCAGAGCATTCACCATTAAAATATTTGTAGAACAGGCAGAGGGATGCAACATCTCGTCGATGGGACAGAGGCAGAAGCCTAGATGACAGTTCAGGACCTATCAAGTTCGTAACTCTCTTTTGAACCCTGTCCAGGAGCGAGAGACAAGAAGCAGATGCACCAGCCCAGATGTGACAACAGTACTCCATACATGGGCGAATGGTGGCCTTATAGAGGTATAGGATACTGTCAGGCGTAAGTAGTTTTCTAGCACGGTAGAGGGAGCCAACCTTCCTTGCAGCAGCCTTGGCAATGCTCTCAAATATTTTTGCGAAAAGCGGGAGGAGGCTAATAGGGCGATAATTTAGTGGGTCAGTTCTTTCACCAAAATTCTTGAAGACTGGCACCACAGAGGCGGTTTTCCAGCAGTCGGGAAAGCAAGATTCGTTAAGGCATTTATTGGAAAGTTTGAAGGGAACTGGAGCAACCTCGGCAGAGCATTTTTTTAATAGCACAGCCGGGATGAGATCTGGTCCACATGCTTTTGAGGTGTCTAGGTTTTTTATAATAGCATATACCTGAGAAGGGGTGATTTTCAAATCGTCTAGTGTGGCGTCTGTTTGCAGAGGAAATCAGGGAAGGAGTAGTGTACCGAGTTCAGTGTGGAGTTTGAGGCAAACTGACTGGCAAGCAGATTAGCCTTGTCAGTTGCCTTGCAAGCAACCTCATGATTGTTTGATAGTGGGGAATAGTTGACTGTCCATTATTTACTACGCTGTTGTAGATTTTCCAAAAATCCCAGGTTCCTAATTTCTGTGCTTCGATGCGTTTTCTGGTGATTTTAGAGTAATCTGTCTTAGCTGTCTCTATCACTCTCTTACAATTATTTCTAGCTTCTATAAACTTCTGTTTATTTGATCTGGACTTATGTCGGTTGAATCTGCGGAACGCATGCTGCCTTTGACAAATGGCAGCTGCACAAGCAGAAGTAAACAATTGGGGAGAGTGGGGCTTGTTATCGAATTTCCGTGCGGGAACATGTGCTTCAATTGCAGTTTTGAACCATTCAGTGGTCTCATTTGCACACTGTTCCGCTGAAAGAGTAAAGATATTTTGCCATGGGGCATCTCTGATGAGTTCCCTGATGGCTTCCCAATCAGCCTTTTTGTAATACCTCGTTGTTTTGAGTAGTGGGTCTTCAGTTTTAGGGTGAGAATTTAGGCTGATTTCTACCATTATCACAGCATGATCAGCATTCTCGAGTGGGCTATGGCATTTGTTGTACAGTCATCGGGAACCGTTGTCAGAAAGAGATCTAGAAGTGAGGCATGTTGATCTTGCTGGTCTGGGAAACGTGTCGGAAATGTAACCAACTGAGATAGTTAAATTTAGGCATAGATAGAGAGCGGGGAAATCGTTTATAGTGGTTGTAGTTAGTCAAGTGTTTTTGCAAAAGTTTAGTGAGGGCGGATCATAGATTGGAGTTCAGTTGAGCACCTACCATGAAAATAATGATAGAGCAGAGACAGGCTCGCAATGTCTCTTCTGTCAGAAAGAGGTTGCAGGGAAGAGAAAAGGGCATCACTTACAAGATTTCGAAGGTGGTTCGGAACTTTATCAAGGCTGGATAGGGCGCGCTGAGCAGCTCCTGCCAAGATATGAAAACAGAACTCAATTTTATGGCATACTGGCTCTTATACAGGTAGAGGATTGCATCAGCAGTGAGATACCTGCTGGAGCGGTAGAGTGATCCAACTATTTTGTTTGATCATCGCTTGTTTGTATTCGTTTTTAAAATTAATGAAAGTTAACGTATGTATAAATACATATCACATGTATAAATACATATAACATATGTATAAATACATATAACATATGTATGAATAAATATTACATGTATAAATACATATAACCTGTATAAATACATATAACATGTATAGATACATATAACATATGTATAAATACATATAACATGTATAAATACATATAATATATGTATAAATACATATAACATATATATAAATACATATAACACATGTATAAATACATATAACATATGTATAAATACATATAACACATATAAAAATACATATAACACATGTATAAATACATACAACATATGTATAAATACATATAACACATGTATAAATACATATAAAATGTATATAAATACATATAACACATATATAAATACATACAACATATGTATAAATACATATAACATATGTATAAATACATATAACATATGTATAAATACATATAACATGTATATAAATACATATAACACATGTATAAATACATATAACACATGTATAAATACATACAACACATGTATAAATACATACAACACATGTATAAATACATATAACATATGTATAAATACATATAACACGTATATAAATACACATAACACGTATATAAATGCATATAACACATATATAAATACATATAACATATATATAAATACATATAACATATATATATATATAAATACATATAACATATATATAAATACATATAACATGCATGAATACACATAACATGTATAAATACACATAACATGTATAAATACATATAACATGTATAAATACATATAGCATGTATAAATACATATAACATATATATATATATATATATAAATACATATAACATATATATATAAATACATATAACATATGTATAAATACATATAACATATATATATAAATACATATAACATATATATAAATACATATAACATATATATAAATACATATAACATATATATAAATACATATAACATATATATAAATACATATAACATATATAAATACATATAACATATTTATAAATACATATAACATATGTATAAATACATATAACATGTATAAATACATATAACATATGTATAAATACATATAACATATGTATAAATACATATAAAATGTATAAATACATATAACATATGTATAAATACATATAGGATGTATAAATACATCTAACATGTATACATACATATAACATATGTATAAATATATATAACATATATATATAAATACATATAACATATATAAATATATATAACATATGTATAAAGACATATAACATATTATAAAGACATATAACATATGTATAAAGGCATATAACATATGTATAAATACATACAGCATGTATAAATACATATAACATGTATAAATACATATAACATGTATAAATACATATAACATGTATAAATACATATAACATGTATAAATACATATAACATGTATAAAGACATATAACATATGTATAAATACATATAACATGTATAAATACATATAACATGTATAAATACATATAACATGTATAAAGACATATAACATGTATAAATACATATAAAATATGTATAAATAAGCTAAAGAAATTCAAATGCGTGAACACCATTGAACACATCCGTAACCATGACAATGAAAACTTTGAAATTATTGAAAGAAATTCCAAGTCATAGTTAAACGAACATTTTCAAGTATACGAAAATATTTATATTATAAAGTATCCTTTTTCTTCTTTTTATAGCATGTGATGCACGGTTGATTAACTTTTCAGTGAAATATAATCACGTCATTTAATGAGATACAGTTTTGGCATTTGATGCACAGTTGATTAATTTTTGAATATAATCATGCCATACGTCATTTAATGAGACACAGTTTTGGCATCGTCGCATCCTTTGAATGCAATTCAATTTATTTGGCCAAAAATAAAACAATCATACTTCAAATGTCATATAAGGAAACGAAAGCAAAAATGTACACAGCAAAAGACACAGTAATCTTAGCACCTGTCCAAATTTACCTTGAATTGTTGCGTTATTGGTGCATTTGTTACCTCACTTGGAAATCTAATTCAAGGTTCAAGGATCCTGATTAAGAAATGGCTTTCCTTTGGTTCAATCGAAATCAACAATGGAATAATTTCTTGTAGCATCTGTGTAGACCTCTTCCTCATGCCGGAATAAAAACTTCTAAAGCATATCATAATAACCATGGAGGAGATTGTAGGCCAAAATAAGATCAAGGGGCAAAGGTTGTTTTTTGAGTGGACTTTCATGGGCAGATCTGATAGATCCTGCACGATTCGAGTAGCCAGTCTTTGAACTCCAAATGCTGGATATCAGGTATTAGATAAAGAGTGAATATTCCAAAATAATCTGATGAGGGAAACATAAAGAAAGAGAAATATTTCAGGAGTTTACAGAATGAATGTTGCAGGAAATTGAATGCAATGTTTAGATGGCTTGAAGGACGAGTCAACCAGAACGCCAAGATCTTTTGTTTCGATCACCTCCTTGAGCAGAACAGTGTCATCATTGAAAGTAAGGGCAAAGTTGAAAGGAGATGTCAAAAAGAGCAGAGAGTGTAGACTATAAACAAAGTCTGTGTGTAAAATTGATATTAAAATTATTTCTCTCTCTCTCTCTCTAATACCATATGATAAATATGGATTTTCTTGGTTTATTTTTTTGGTTTTGTGATAATAAAGTGAATGCGGTATTCTGGTGATATAATTGATTGGATCAAAACATTTAAACTTCTACAAGTTAGTATTTGTGAATTGCAGCAATGGGACAGAGACTGAAGCTTGGTGGATGGGATATGACAATTTTTATTTTTCCTTGAGAAATGGAAAACTAAGATGTTTGGGTCTCCAAAGCTGGAATTGTTGCAAAGGTTCTGAATGTAAAAATACTATTAAGATCTCTGTGTTTCTGAATTTTTGAGATGAGGATTCGTATTATTTGGATTCTTCAGACTATTGTTCTCATCTTGAGCGTTGCTTTCACAACTAACATTGTCAGACTGCCAAACTCTAGTGCACACTGAGTATTGCCAACGTCCCTATCACATCACTTTTTCTGTCTTATAATAATAATGAAACATGAAAACGTGATGCCGCCCTACCCCAAAGTCCAACTCTCGAATTGTAGAATTGTAGTAACAATTTTACAAAACACAACAACGCCTACCATCAAAAAGTCCAACTTTAAAAAGGTCTATAAAAATAAATTGCGCCAAAACACAATATCGTAAATCGAGTAATCTGAGATAAATAACGCCAACTCAATCGTTTCTCGTTGAACACCCGACGTGCTCCCAACTAATCGCGCCAACTTTATTTTCTCCCTGGGTGGAAAATTCTTACTTTTCTTTTTTATCCCAATGAGAATTTACCCATGCAAAACAATGCTCATTTGCTTAAGCAAAATCTTGTCATTGCATAAAAGTGACTATCTTATATTGAGAATAGTCTGGGTTCCATATCTGATGAATAACAAATGGTGCTATCCAAAACGCGCATGATGATTGATACTATTTTGCACTTCATACAAAAGCATATTGCCACTTGAACCTGAGGAGCTACGAATTGGGATCATGTCTACAGGGTATTATATAGGTGGTTGAGCAGTGAGATGTCTGTTTGAGTTACATTTAGACTTCTGCAGGTTAGTGCAGTCAGGGAAGCAGGAAACAGGGAGGGAATTTCAAAGTCTAGCAGTCCGAGGGAAGAAACCATTAGAGTAGAAGGCTTTCATGCATCTAAGGACCTCAATAGTGAAGGGGTAGGATTTTGTTGCTTTTCAGGTACATTGAAAGTGTTGATAGTTAATCCATTAAATACTTGTAAAACAGGCACAGGGATGCAACATTGCGGTGATGGGACAGAGGTTGGAGCTCAGTTGATAGTGCGGGACTTATTAGATTGAAAACTCTGTTTTGGACTTTGCCTAGGAGGAGGAACACAGGTGTGGCAACAATACCCCACGCATGGATGAATGATGGCTTTGTAGAGATTCAGGATACAGTCAGATGTGAGTAGTTTCTTGCATGGTAAAGGGAGTCTACTTTCTCTGGAGTAGCCTTGGCAATATCTTCAATGTATTTGTTCTAATTCATGCTTCCTGTAAATGTTAAGCCAAGGAGTTCAATGAGTTTTCAGGTAGAGTGTTATTAGTCATGGGAAGAAATAGTTGAAGGGAATATCGTTTCAGAATACAGTTGGTTGTGGGGATCTGGAAAGTGGGTATCATCTGTCAGCAAAATTTTAACCATGTTGGCGAGAAATTTACAAACATTTAAACAAACATCCAACCAATTTTTTTTTATATATAGACTATCAGGCCAACAGGCATTGCCCAGTCGCAAAATATGCTTAAATATAATATTTTAATTAATGTTGATTTCGTATTTATTATTATAAAGTCAATTCTCTATTGATTATTGTATTGTACCTAATATATAGAAGTGATTTCCAAAATTTTATAAATAAAATATGACTTGGGTGCATCAGTTAGAATTGAAACCAAAACATTTAGTTGTTACCATATGATCTAAAAATACTTGGATATCAGAACGTTAAAAGTTAACACACTTAAATGTATAAATGTATACTTGCACATACGTAGACGATACACATTAAGTCGACTTATGCCTGCTAAGTTTCAAATTTTCAATTTTGACTCCTTAGCAGCTATTTTTACCAGCTAAATATCGAATCGAATTTGTTCCACAGGTCTGAATCTCCTATATATGAACTTTCAAGTTGTAAACCAAAAATTGATAGAGTAGTTTGTTAGCGATCGTTTCTCAGACAGACGGAAAGACAGACAGACAGGATCACTTTTATACTTTACAAATAGATTTATAAGGATTTTAAACATTATGTTGGAAATGAATTAATTTGATGAATTAAAATAAATGAGGATTGTAGGAATAATTACATTTGGTTGGAAAATTGATAAAGCATTAGAAATCCAAAGATGCAACTCTAAAAATTAATGAGCTGAAATGATTAATAGGATTTTTATAAAAGAATTAATAAATCCTAGGATTAAAATTGGATGTTTGCTCTGTGGTTCCATTCCACTGTGTGCCAATTAGTTTCACTTTATTTGCGATTCATTAACAATTCGATTGTATATGATTAAAGCAATAATTAAATTTACATTATTGAAATAATTCAGACCATTATTCTCGATTGTGGTTGTTACAAACACAACGTTCCGGTCATTGTACTAGTGACCAGTCTTTCTCAGGAGACACCTATTCTAATTGCGAAACAACAAAGAATTTCAAATTGGATGTTGATTTTCAACGTTTTATTTTTAACTATTTTTATCATGTTTTTATTATTTAACATTTTGCAAAGAAAATCTCGATTCATTCCTCGAGAAATCTACAGACGTTGTCGCTCTAAAGAAAATAACACTACAGTTTTATTTTAAAACTTTATTGCAAAAATTCCATTCAGGCAACTTGATTATGTAATAGAGCTGACATCTATTAAATGTAGCCGCATTCAGCCTCAATCACCACCTCGATACAAATCCAGAACTGGGAGCATGCCTTTTCCACAAGTGTCAGTGGGAGCTTGGTGAACACTCGGTGGATGGTGGCAATCAGTCTAGCTTTGGTGTTGTGGAAGGTCATGTTGGTGATGTTCTCGACTATAGATTGCACAGGTTTTAATAAAACGTAACTATGTCTTAAAAAATATAATAAATTTCTGAAACAAATGTAAAAAGTGAGCAAGCAAGTGAGAGAGAGAGAGGAAATAAATGTTTGTTATTTTTTTTGAGCATTGCCATGAAAAATGTGGAAAGCGAGCGAGAGAGAGAGAGAGATAGATAGAGAGAGAGAGAGAGAGAAAGAGAGAGAGAGTAAATGTAAACTTACACCATTAAATGTAAGAAAATGAACGCAGCAATTTAATCAAAGTGAAAAGTAGGTATCATTGTGATGCCATATTTGAATGGTACATTAGCGTTCGTTTAGCATGTGAATACTGTTAATCCGGAATATAGGAATGGTCAGAGGTCAGTCAATCAGATTGAGCTGAATTAGTCTGGGGAAACTTTATTATTTTTTAATCAGAAAAAGGAAAGATTATGTTATGTGGTGATAGGAGGACTTGTTATTTAGAGGGAAAAATAGGAACTACTTCCTCCAAAGATGGTTGCAATTGTGATGTTGTTGTTCCTAGGATGAAATGCAGGATTTTATTATAATGACTAAATGTGTGTAAAATGGCGTTCTAAACTTACATAAGATAGTAGTTAAGAATCTAGACATAATAAATTTGCATGTGCCATCTGTTGTTACAAACCTACGGTATTTTAGTCCAGAGGGGAATTTCTGCAATCAAAATATTATATATGGAGGTTAGATGAAGAAATCACCCGTGGAATTTTCACAGGTCCCACAAGTTTATACTAATATAAGACGTATGTCTATGTGTCCACTTATTATGTTTAAGCTATTAGTAATTATTGCAAATGAACAGTTTAGAATTCACCTAGTTTTAAATATTGAGATTTTCGTGAATTGTTTTTATGAAAACTGAAATAATTTTTCTGATTTTTTAAGATAATCTCCAACCTTTTTCAGTATCTTCTGTTTCTTGCGAACTCGGGGATTTTTTTTAATCATTTTGATAGAGTTTTGCAAGGTTTATCATTTTCTTATTAATTCGAATCTGTACCGATTTGATATTGCGTTTATGAATTTAATTACACCAAGTGGCAATATACTTTGTCGTTAATAAGAGTAAAAAAAACAAAAAAACTCTCATTTTTGTGAAATTTTAACAAGAATTTGACATCAATTCTTCGTTAAATTTAAATTTCTTATTTTAAAGAGCGTGTAATATGAACACAAGTTTCCATTTGAAAATTCAAGCATATATCATACTTGCATAGAATTTAATCCATAGCCATTAAACACCAATTAAACCAGATTTCCTGGATTCTAATTTATTCTTAAGATTTGTTAAGCTTAAGCATTTTCTAGAATCAAAATCATGTAATGGATTGTGATCAAAATTAGAATAAGGATTCTAGACATGATGTGTATTACAATTATACAAGGTGTCTTCAATAAGTTTCCAGACTTATTTTGTATAGGCACTTTTATTGATAGTACATACATGAAACTCTAGTCCCCTTCTAAATAATCTCCTCTGGCTGCAATACATTTGTACCATTCCAACAATTTCTGGAAGGCCCCATGAAAGTCCTTTTGTGTGAGCATGTCAATGACTCTTGTCACAGTCTCTTTCATCTCCTCAATTGTTTCATAATGACAGCCTCTAAGGCTTTTCTTGAGCTTAGAGAATAACCAAAAGTCTCAAGGAGCAAGGTTTGGACTATAGGGACGGTGAAGAACTGTTTTGATGCCTATCTTGGTCAAATAGTCTGTGGGAAAGATGAAGTTGTGGACTGGTACATTCACACAAATCTTCTGCATCTTCAGTTTATCACAAAAAAATGTGCATACAATTCCCATACTGACATCAAACTTATTTTCAAGAATGAGAGTTCATATAGAATTAAATTAAAATAAAATATGCATCAAGTGCGCTTGAAAGCCAAATCATAACGTAATATAAGGAAAATAAACAAATATTTTACTTGTTTGAAATTTATCACAAATACATTTCAGAGGTATATTCCATCTTCAGTGTGTTGTTTTGTTTCTTTTTTCCTTTTCGTCTTCCTTGCCATGTTGTAAAGTTTGAGAAAAAAAGTCTGCTCGTAAGGAGTCATGCGTTGTATCTGGCGGTTGTATTTTGAAATGTTTGAACTGTGTGTAAGCAACGCGAGAATAACGTCAAGAATGAGAGTTCATAGAGAAACGTTGTTTTAATTTGAATTAAATAAAATATTCATCATTCTTGGCATTTTTCCAAGTTTAAAACAGAATTTTATTGCATATCATTATTCTTATATATCCTCACGTCCAGCTTGCATTTTTGAAATTCACCAATTGTGATAATCAGGCTTTAGTAGGGTGTATTACAATCCTGCTGTAGCTGTTCATTAGAAATCATAAAAATTGGTCAATCATGTCATAAGATGCATAGTAATAACATACTGAATTTTTAAGAATCTACAACAATTTTAAATGCCTGCACAAAAAAGTCTGGAAACTTATTGAAGGCACTTCATAAACTTTCAGCACACTTTCTAGGAAGTTGAAGCACTCACTAGGAATTATCACACAGGCCATCATCAGAGATTACTCACTAATAATAACCGGCGGTGTTCCTTGGGATCTGGATGACAACAAGTCTCCCCAAATTCCAGGTAATCTCTACCTCTATGGATAACTTTGCAAATAACTTTGTGTTACCACAACAGCCGCTTACCATTAAGTTCTCACAGGCAACAACCATTAGTCTTCACTGGAATTGGGGTGGCAATAAACCTCTACAAGATCCCTTGCCACCCAAATTCCATGAAGACCAATGGTCATTACTAGCAAGAAATTATATAATAATAATAATAATAATAATAATAATAATAATAATAATTACTATTATTATTATTATTATTATTATTATTATTTGTACTAACTAGGAGTTCTCACAGGTCGTCATTAGAGATTGCAGATTAACCTGTGGTGTTCCCTCGAGTCTGGATGACAACAAGCCTTCCTAGATTTCCAGTACTCCCTTTTTAATAACCTTGGCAAATGAATTTATGTTATCGCAACAGCTGCTTGCCATTAAGTTTTCGCTGGTAATGATCAATTAATATTAATATAATTTTTATTATTAGTGTTATTATTATTGTTGTTATGATATGTGTGTGCATATACCGTGATATCGAACTATATTTACTGATAAAGTAAGTAAAGGGATGATGGGTGTAAAAAAGAAAAGATGAGGGGATGTAGAAGAGGATGAGTTATCCAAGAGTAAAGTGGATATTAGGTTTTGTATGCACAAGTTCGCGGCTGAGTTGTTTATCAAATGTGATTGAGATCTGCACAACGAAGCAGAAATCTGTGCAGCACCCGGACGAGCACCAGGCAGAAAATCAGCTTTACTAAATCAAGCACGGACAATACAGTTGCGATAATTGCTTCCATGTGTATCCGTGAACACACACACACACACACACACACACACACACACACACACACACACACACACACACACATATCTACAATTATATAAATGCAATTTTGTCTGAGTCTGTATGTGAGTTCATTCCTTATAGACTCCAAAACGGCTGAACAGATGTTCTTTAAAATTTACAGAACTTTAGTGTATAAGTCAGATTTTTCACGGGCTGTTCTTTTATGGGTTTTTTACCGATTAAAATAGTTTTTAAACTGGAAAAAATTGAAAAAAAATCGTTATACAATTTGCACATTCATTTTAGTTTATTTTTAATTTTTAACTTGAAATTTGTAATCTATTCAGATGCGTGTCAGGTTGGTACAGTGGTGACGTCACCAGTTTTGAATGCTACGATTTCGATTCTAGCTGATGGCAGCCAAATACTTTTTTTTTATTTTTTAAATCACGACTCTATAATAAATATATACGAAATCTGGACAAATTAAAATATCATATTTAAGCGTATTTTACACCCGGGCAAAACCGGGTGCCCACTCCCCCTCCCCCGCTAGTTTATTATAAATATTTTATATGAAAATAAATGAACAATTTTTACTTTTATTTAAAAAAATATGTAATATTTATTTCTTGTAATTAAGTTAATTTTCTTTTTATGTGTGACATTTGTAAAAGTAAATAAACATTTTTTTTACAGAAACTTATCATTCTAATTATAATAATACAACTACTACTACTACTACTACTACTATTGATAATGATAATGCTAATAATAATATTAATAAGAATTATTAATGCTTTTAAGGTGTCTAGGTTTTTTTATAGTATCATGTACTTGGGAAGGCATGATGTTCAGATTATCTGGCAGAGGAAAATCAGGGAGGGAATGGCTTGCTGGGTCCAAGGTAGAGTTTGAGGAAACTGACAGACAAACATGTTAGCTTTCTCAGTTGCTGTGCAAACAATCCCATGATTGTTGGATAGTGGAGGTATTGTCGATTGCCCATTATTTACTACACTATTTTAGATTTTCCAGAAATCACGAGTTCCTAATTTTTGTGCTTCAATGCATTTCCTGGTGGTTTCAGAATATTTAATCTTAGCTGTTGCTACTTCTTTCTTAAAATTATTTCTAGCTTCTATATACTTTTGTCTGTTTGTTCAGAACCTATGCTAGATAAATCTATAGTATGCATGTTGCCTCTGAGCAATGGCAGCTGCGCAAGTAGAAGTAAACCATTGGGAGAGTGGGGTTTACTATAGAATTTCCGTGTAGGAACATATGCTTCAATTGCTGGTTTGAACCATTCAGTAGTCTCATTTGTGCACTGTTCTGCTGGAAGAGAAAAGATATTTCCCCATGAGGCGTCTCTGATGTGATCTCTAATGGCATCCCAGTCAGCCTTATTGTAACACCTTGTCGTTTTGAGCAATGGCTCTTCAACTTGGGGTCGAGAGTTTAGAGTAATGTCTATCATTATCAATATATGCATATGTTTTTGTAAACGTAAAAACATACACTCATTTTTTGTGATTTTAAACAACAAATAACACTAAAAGCTATAGATTTTAATGTTATTTGTTGTTTAAAATCAATGAAGATTGATCAGGAATGGAAAATGAAATTTTCAACAAAAACGAACAAAAAATATAAATTATTATCAAAAATCGTTTTTAGCATCGGAAAATTGGTGCAAATTTTCTAATTCCAATACTGATTCTGATACCAACAAAAGTTCTGATTTTTACGATTTCCGCTTCCAATTTTGATCAATCGTCCCAATACTAATTTGTATGCTCACTTTTGTGATCCTTGTAGACTTAGCAAGCGCTACCTTCACATAAGTTTTTTCATACATCGAAAAGGACTAAACAAAAACAAAAATATTGGAAGATGGAGGAGATTTATTTGATTTGATCTTCGTTCCAAATTACTGACCAGCAGAGTGGAGGTTTAGATGGATGGAAATTTGGATGCCGTTTGTAGCGGTCATAAAAAGTTGGAATCTGTCGTTGGTCAGTAATGCATGGGTTAGTTTTATGCCCTAACTTTTGCCTTTAAAAAAATATTCCTTTTTCAAATTGAAATAAGTTTTTATTTTTATAAAAAACAAAACAAAATGTGTTGTTTATTCATAATTAAAATGCCTACAAACATTCAATCCCAGTATCAAACGTCCAAGCAAGATAATTCTCTGGAGAGAATTAATTCTGTGGTGAAAACACTGTCAATGATGATGCCAAGAACTCGGAAAAGACCTGTCAAACATACGTAACAGACGACATACCAAACCTTTGAATAGTCTATGTCTATTGTTTTATCGTGTTTAACACTTGGAGAGCTGGTTGTCATGACCAGGATGTAACAACCATTCCAGAAATGTCCCCTATAACACTGACACACTAAGTTACTCTTCCCAGCAAGTGATAATATCACAATGGATAGGGGGAGGGGCGAGAGAGTGATAATCACTTTTTTATTATATTTTATCAATGCAATTTTAAATTAACATGTCGCACGTGAAGTACATCTAAGGAACTGCAGACTTGCCTTTTTCTCACTTTCTCTATCAGCCATGTGACATCACATCCGTTTCTCTCTGTTCTCACAGTTTTGCAATTCTAACCTTCAGTTTAGAAAGTTGACTCCGACTGAACTTTCATTTCATGTTATTTTCGAATAATCTATTTAGATACTTGTAGGTTTATTTTCCCAATATTTTCTGATACTCCCAGCACAGACTGTCTGAAGATATTGGCTTTGGGGCTTAAATTTATCAAACATTGATGTTGTTTTTTTTTCCTTTTACTTTGAAAAACTCAATCATATTCTGTAAAGATAAAAACAAAAACAACAATTTTTCTTTTTATTTATTTATTTATTTATTTGTTTGTTTATTTATTTGTGAACTGTTATCCTCATCTTCATAGTTGTTGTTTCATGACATTTCGGCCAACTATTCCTCTGGCCTTCGTCAGGTGGTAACCGCAACGGGATAGGAATGCTAAGTGTCTTTACTGTATCTTCAGTAATTACTGCCTTCCATAGTTGTCGTCTCTCTACGTTTTGGCCAACTAATCTTCTGGCTAACTTTGGGTAGGATTGAACCCGCTATCTTCAGACAATGTCAGGGCCCATAGCACAGTGGATAGAGGCGTCGAATTTCTATGGTTACAGATAAGCATTCTTATCTCGTCACGATTAACCACCTGATAAAGTTCAGAAGAATAGCTGACCAAAACGTTGCGAAATAACAACTATAAGGATAACAGTAGTCCGCAAATAAATAAATAAATATACAAATTACTCGTCCCAAAGGATTCCAATAATAAAATAACAATTTTTCTCTACAAAACAACCAAACCAAACACCATTAATAAATATTTAAAGATATAAAAAACTTGAAGCATAAAAACATGAAAAGGGTTGATATGCGATAAAATAAAACATCCAAACCAAACAGCATGAATAAATATTTGAAAATGTAAAGAACTTGAAGCATAAGAATCTTTTGCCAAGTTACTGTATTCGGTATTAGATAAACCGAAAAGGATTAATATGCTGTAAAACAAAACAACCAAACCAAACACCATGAATAAATATCTAAAGATATAAAGAACTTAAAACATGAAACCCTTTTTTCTAAACTTACTGGCTTCAGCATTAAATAACCTGAAAAGGGTTGATATGCCATAAAACAAAACAGCCAAACCAAAATTAGAAATATTTGAAGATATAAATAACTTGAAGCATAATTATTTTTTAAAAAAAATACTGAATTCAGAATTAATAATCCCAAAAGGGTTGATATGCCATATAACAAAACAACCAAACCAAACACCGTGAATAAATATTTGAAATAACAAACAACCAAAAGTGTAAAACTTTTTTTTTCTCCAAAATAACTAGATTCGACATTAAATAACCCCAAAAGTGTTGATATGCCAAAAAACAAAGCAACCAAAACCACCTCCCAGTATTTAACGCACGTTTTAAATTCCGTCTAAGTTCCTGAATTCGATATGAAAATTTCCAAGTTGGACAAGAAGATTCCCTCTTTTTAAAAGATTTTAAAAGATGTCGGAGGTTACAGCGGCCAAAACGTTTCCACTATAATAATGAATATAAGATTAGTAATCCAAATAATACACATAAAAAACTTAATGTTTGAGGGGAAAAAATCTTTAAATAAAAAGAAATGCGCTATTGTGTGTGAGAGGAAGAGGAGGAGGAGGAGGAGGAGGAGGAGGAGGAGGAGGCGGAGATAAGGCTCTTTTAATTCCGGTAGACGTCTGCTTTTGAAGGGAAGTCAATTTGAGTTTATGTGTCCGTTTCCATATGGATGATTTCCTTCCTTATCCATATATTTACGTCCTCTCACGGTTCTTAAGCCTGGCACGATTCTCCGGTCATGTGTCCAGACAACAGGCCCACTCGGATGAAGCGATCATGTTTCTCAATAAATCTGTATTATTCTCTATATCGCTACATCAGCCAAGTTGTCTGCTCTCAAGCGTATGCTAGACATAAGCAATAAATTACTTTCCTTTTTCTGCGGTATACATACTATTGTATCAATCCGAATTCATTCATCAGTCTCTTCCTACTCTGCTAGTGTTTGTTGACAAAACCTTGCAGATGGGCCGCCATTTTGACATCATTATAAAAATGGCGCCAATATGACACTCTTGGAGAAGGAACATAATGTCTTGTTTGCGCCTGTGACACTTGTAAATCAATTAGAAACAGACGGGGTATGCCTTTCAGGTTTGGGAAGGAACTGATATATATATATATATATATATATATATATATATATATATATATATATATATATATATATATATATATATATATATATAAAAGATTTGTTGACGTTTTGAGCGATATTAACAACTTCAAAACGCTGTTATTTATTTTTTTCACTACCTTAGCGATTTTTTAAAGCGCTATAAGCTCTTTTTGTTACTGCTAGTATATATATATATATATATATATATATATATATATATATATATATATATATATATATATATATATATATACTAGTAAGATCCGTTAACCAGCGTGAATTTAGGAAAACTCGTCCCGGGAAAACTCGTCTCGAGAAAACTCGTCTCGGGAAAACTCGTCCCCTTTCGTTAGGTAGGAAAACTGGTCCCTTATTGAATAAATATCAATTTTATGATCGTTCTTGAACGAGATATTGCTTTTTAAAATAGACTATAGCCCCCCAGCTAATATTTTTAAAAAAATATTTTTATTTGTTTAATGTTTTTTTTTTTTTTTTTTTTAAAATAAAATCGATTGCCCGTTTTCTACCTAACTGGCTAAGTTCTTGGTGGTTTCACTTATTTTAAAGCGTTTATTATGTTCATACAAAGTTAATTACAATTTTTTTGTTTCTTATTTTAACGATGTTTTTTGGAGTCATAAAAACAATAATAAAAAACAAAACAAAAAAATTAAAAACTGGGAGCGTTACTTTTTTGTTTTGGTTTTTTAATTAGGATAGTTTTTTGGGGTTTGTATTACTGTACACATGGATTCGAAAAAGTTGTCAAAAAACAAATATATAACAAATAAATGTTATCAAAAGCAAGATAAATTACTTTTCTACCAAACTGGATATAATTTTCGTGTTTTTATTTAATTTAATATGTTTATTCATTCAAAAAGCATACAGTGTTTACCGATGTATTGGAAAATTCAAAATGGCGGCCGACTCTCTCTTTAACACGGTAAGTTCGGGAAAAGGTGTTATAAATAATAAACTAGACAAAATACTATTAAAAAACCACCGAATATATGTCAAGTTATGTCACGGTAACATATATTGAAAAGGTATTATAAATAATAAACTAGACAAAATACTGTTAGAAATTCGCTCAATATATGTTACCGTGACATAAGTTGACATAAATTCGGTTGTTTTTTAACAGTATTTTGTCTAGTTTATTATTTATAACACCTTTTCCCGAACTTACCGTGTTTAAGAGAGAGTCGGCCGCCATTTTGAATTTTCCAATACATCGGTAAACACTGCATGTTTTTCGAGCTGAATAAACATGTTAAATTGAATAAAAACACGAGAATTATATCCAGTTTGGTAGAAAAGTAACTTATCGGGTAACCCAACTTATTTTGCCTTTGATAACATTTATTTGTTATATATTTGTTTTTTTAACTACTTTTTCGAATCTATGTGTACAGTAATACAAACCCAATTTTCGAATACATCGGTAAACACTGTATGCTTTTCGAGCTAAATAAACATGTTAAATTGAATAAAAACACGAAAATTATATCCAGTTTGGTAGAAAAGTAATTTATCTTGCCTTTGATAACATTTATTTGTTATATATTTGTTTTTGACAACTTTTTCGAATCTATGTGCACAGTAATACAACCCCCAAAAAAGTAACGAAAAATCGAATCGCTCCCTGTTTTTTAATTTTTTGGTTTTGTTTTTAATTATTGTTTTTATGACTCCAAAAAATATCGTTAAAATAAGAACAAAAAAAAAATTGTAATTAACTTTGTATGAACATAATAAACGCTTTAAAAGAAGTGAAACCACTAAGAACTTAGCCAGTTTGGTAGAAAACGGACACTTAGAAAATCGATTTTATTTAAAAACAAAAAAAAAAAAAGAAAACATTAAACAAGTAAAAATATTTTTAAAAAATATTAGGGGGGGGCTATAGTCTATTTTAAAAAATAATATCTCCTTCAAGAATGATCATAAAATGTGTTTTCAATCGGTATTTATTCAATAAGGGACCAGTTTTCCTACCTAGCGAAAGGGGACCAGTTTTCCGGAGACGAGTTTTCCGGAGATGAGTTGTCCGGAGACGAGTTTTCCCGAGACGAGTTTTCCCGAGACGATTTTTCCGGGCACCAACCAGCGTTGCCTCGTGGAAGCATAACACAGATCCTGAACAGAATCGTTAAAGGACCCTCCCCACACCTGGCAAAAAATTAAACTGTTGTTGGTAGTCACTGCCATCCCTTTAAAATAGCGGATCTTGGCGGCCGTGGCACAGATGAAATAATCTGGCTCATACTGTCAGACATTGTTTTCCAATGGCAGCTAGTGGAAGCCACTGTCTGTGATTATCGGCATTGTTGTTTACTGACGATAAGGGCTGGTTTGGAGCGATAACCTGCAGGTACTGGCGGATTGTAAAAAACGCATTTAAAGGAAAAACATTACATACTTATTTGTCATGCTTAAATTAATAAAACTTCAAAAAATTCCAAAAAATGGTTCATTAGAAAAATAATAATAAATAAAAACAGACGTTTTCGAAGTTATGGATTCTCACTGTATATTAACTCTTTAGAGTGATCGAAGACAGTGGCAGATAACTGCCTTCTGCCGATGACACTATCTTTCAAGTTGTTATGTAGTAGGTTGAACACAAGAAAGTATTTGTTAGTTATTTATCTGTTTGTCGATCTGTGTGTATTTCTATATCCATCCATCTCGATCTATCCATCCATCTATCTATCTATCTATCTATCTATCTATCTATCTATCTATCTATCTATCTATCTTACTGGAGAGATAAACAAGAAATGATTATGAAGAATGTTGATAAAACCTGTCAAAATATGACAAATCTAGATCATAGACAAGTTGCCAAAAGCATCTGATCAGCTGACGGATCTAGGTGTGAGTTACGCGGATTAGGTTAGTTGGTGATTTGGAGTTGGAATTTGGACGTTGAGCAGAGCGGACGGTTTAACAGGTTGCTCCTCCCTTCACTGGGGAGGGAGCTGGCGTGCGTTAGAATCGAAACCTAGAATTAATCACTCAAGCAAAGATATTCACTTTCCATTCTTTTGTGATTGACACCTGAGAAGTGAATAAAAACTATATAAAACCAGCGTTCTTGGAAGAAACAGGTTCCAGCCTCCCACTCCAAGAACAAGATCAATTCCAGGTGGACAAGAGCAACGACGCATGAAACAAAGGTAGATCCAAAATATATGTATCACACACACACACACACACACACACACACACACACACACACACACACACATTTAGACGATCATTGGAACATAAATATGGGGAAAGATCAAGGTTGGATTTTTTGGTATTATAAAGCCACGTTTATTGGAAGATCAGATAAAAATAAACGTGGATATATAAGACCAAAAAAATCCAACCTAGAATCTTTGCTGTTCCAGGTGAGAATTGTCTGAAGATAGCGGTTTCAATCCTACCCAAAGCTGGCCAGAGGCTTACTTGGCCAAAAATGTGGTGGTGAGACGACAACAACTATGGAAGGCAGTAATTGATGAGGGTGCAGTCAGAAGATTCGGAGTTCCTATCCCGTCGCGGTTACCACCTGATGAAACGTCATAAGACAACAACTAAGATGAGGATAACAGTCTGCAATAAATACAATTAATTTAGAATGATGTAGAAACGTCAACAATTAGTCTACGATGAAAGAATGCCATTTTCTTTTATGATTCATCATTTACTTTATTCCCAAATGTGCGTATATTTGGAGAAAGCCGAAAGAAGCATTCAGACTGCATTCTTCAATAGAGGTTGATCAGTAATGATGTTGGAGGGCTATATCTTGGAAATCCTCCCGTCCTCTAGTTTCCTTGAACGGAAGAATCACTAGACAAAATTATTTGAAAATTTTGTGTGACCAAATTCATCCTATGGCCAAGAAAATGTTTTCAGACGGAAATGCCATCTTTCAGGAAGAAAATGCTCCCATTCACGCAGCAAAAGTTGTAACTGAATGACACGAAAAACATTCAAGTAAAGTAGGGCATCTCAATCCCCAGATTTAAATATTATTGAACATTCGTGCATTTCAGAAAAAACAAGTGCCCCCCCTCCCATCATGGAAAGAACTAGAAATGGTTTTTAGCCGGTGAATGGTACAAAATTCTTCTAGCAGTGTTGTATGAATTCATGTCATGTCGAATTCAATCAGTTATTGATGCAAAAGGGAGTCATACACTATAAAAATGAATTTAAAATTTCAAGATGTTTTCATTATTTTATCCAACCTCTGTATTTATAAGATCATCAAAATGTTCAAATAAAAAATATAAAAAGTGAAAAAATATTTTTATATTCCTTGTTTGATGAACCAATAAATAGTGTAAATATGTTTCACCATTTCAAGCTGATATTATATTAATGCGTTATCTATAATATCGGGTATGCCTTTATCACGATAGGATCTACTATAAAATATTTATATTATTTGATTACCACACACACACACACACACACACACACACACACATATATATATATATGAAATAATTTGTCTTATCTTAATGGAAGGAATTTTATCTATTCTTAAGAAAAGGAGAAAAAATGTATTCATGTATATTTAAAATCCTTATTTGTATTGTTTTATTTGCAAACTTTTTATGCTCATTAATATGTACATTTCTTACTGTATTATAAAGCTAAATATGTATTCTGATACACACACATATGCGGAGTACCTAAAGTCTTTGACCGCGGGCTATAGGCGACATAATGTCTGACATCTCAAGTAATTTATAACGCAAAATTAAAGAGGAGATACTTAACTTTTACGTTATAAAAAAGAATATAAAAAGAAATAAAAAAATAAAAATTATCCCTTACCGACTTTAAGATATGAAGAGATGAGGAATGGATTGTTCAAAGACCTTATTTATCCCCCCACACCTAACCCCCACACCTAACCCCCACTCCTATTAGATGACAAAATTCTAATTTTGTAAACGAAATAAGAAAATGATTTTTGTATCTTGAAATTTCAGTTTTCAAGGGTAATTATTGGCCTGAAGACGTCATCTCCCCAGTAACGGGTGATTACAGAAACATGTATGCACATATGTAGCCATCAATGTTTGTATAAATAAATTTAATACACACACACACACACACACACACACACACACACACACACACACACACACACATATATATATATATATATATATATATATATATATGTATATATGAATTTAGGAAAACTCGTCCCGGGAAAACTCGTCTCGGGAAAACTCGTCCCGGGAAAACTCGTCTCGGGAAAACTCGTCTCCGGAAAACTCGTCTCGGGAAAACTCGTCCCCTTTCGCTAGGTAGGAAAACTGGTCCCTTATTGAATAAATATCGATTGAAAACACATTTTATGATCGTTCTTGAAGGAGATATTGCTTTTTAAAATAGACTATAGTCCCCCCCTAATATTTAAAAAAAAATATTTTTATTTGTTTAATGTTTTTTTATTTTTTTTTTTTTTTAAAATAAAATCGATTGTCCGTTTTCTACCTAACTGGCTAAGTTCTTAGTGGTTTCACTTATTTTAAAGCGTTTATTATGTTCATACAAAATTAATTACAATTTTTTTGTTTCTTATTTTAACGATGTTTTTTGGAGTCATAAAAACAATAATAAAAAACAAAACAAAAAATTAAAAACTGGGAGCGTTACTTTTTTGTTTTGGTTTTTTAATTATGATAGTTTTTTGTTATGTTTTTGTTTTCTCTCATACCAAATGCACTCATGCGTTATTTAAAATAATAATTCTATCAATTATCCACATTTATTGTCGTCCTGTCAAATTTTGCAAAAATTAACTAATAAATTAAAAGCGAAATATTTTTTTGGCGCGAGAGATGCCATGTGCTAACAATCTCTCGTTAACTCATTTTTAATTTTTTAAATTTTTACTTCAAAATTCTAAAATCAATCATTCAGAGAAAAAGTAATCACTAAATAAATTTATTAATCAATTTTATTGAAAACTCCGCTATCGTTTATCAAGAATCTTTTTAATTTCATTTTTTGTTAGTTGTTTTTCGTAGGGAGATATAGTTTTAACCCCCCTCTCTAAATTATATTTTAAAAAATATTAAAATTTGGGTTTGTATTACTGTACACATAGATTCGAAAAAGTAGTTAAAAAAACAAATATATAACGAATAAATGTTATCAAAGGCAAGATAAGTTGGGTTACCCGATAAGTTACTTTTCTACCAAACTGGATATAATTCTCGTGTTTTTATTCAATTTAACATGTTTATTCAGCTCGAAAAACATGCAGTGTTTACCGATGTATTGGAAAATTTAAAATGGCGGCCGACTCTCTCTTAAACACGGTAAGTTCGGGAAAAGGTGTTATAAATAATAAACTAGACAAAATACTGTTAGAAATTCGCTCAATATATATTACCGTGACATAGGTTGACATATATTCGGTGTGTTTTTTTATAGTATTTTGTCTAGTTTATTATTTATAACACCTTTTCCCGAACTTACCGTGTTTAAGAGAGAGTCGGCCGACATTTTGAATTGTCCAATACATCGGTAAACACTGTATGTTTTTCGAGCTGAATAAACATGTTACATTGAATAAAAACACAAAACATATATCTAGTTTGGTAGGAAAGTAACTTATCTTGCCTTTGATAACATTTATTTGTTATATATTTGTTTTTTTGACAACTTTTTCGAATCTATGTGTACAGTAATACAAACCCTAAAATTTATTATTTTCTTTTTAAAACCAAATCTTCCTCAGTGATTTCTTTAATTTTCTATTTTTTAGCGATTATCAAGACTCTTAAGATGTGATATACCGGACATTATTTCTCGTTCTCACGTAACACTCGACATGTTTTTTTGTTTGTTTTCTGTGTTTTTTTTTCTTTACCGAATAAACGATTCCAAATAAATTAAACAACACACAACATAGTCGGCAAAGTAGAAAAATCGATTTTACCCTTTTATATCAACAGTAAATAAGTAAATTCTTTTTATATTAGTATAAAAAAATATACGGTCTCGTTTTTTAACATAATAAACGCTTTAAAATAAGTGAAACCACTAAGAACTTAGCCAGTTAGGTAGAAAACGGACACTTAGAAAATCGATTTTATTTAAAAAAAAAAAAAAATTGAACAAATAAAAAATTTTTTTTAAAAATATTATGGGGGGGGGGGCTATAGTCTATTTAAAAAAAACAATATCTCCTCAAGAACGATCATAAAATGTGTTTTCAATCGATATTTATTCAATAAGGGACCAGTTTTCCTACCTAGCGAAAGGGGACGAGTTTTCCCGAGACGAGTTTTCCGGAGACGAGTTTTCCCAAGACGAGTTTTCCCGGGACGAGTTTTCCGGGGACCTATATATATATATATATATATATATATATATATATATATATATATATATATATAAAATAGTAACAGCATAGTTACATTTCAAGATCCAAATATTTATTTTTTATGCAAAACATTTAGGTCAATTCATTTCCGTTACAGCAGCATCTGCCATACAAATGTATGCTCTGTTGTTATATTTGATATACATTGAGCTTCTAAACAAAAAGGATGGATAAACACAAACGTGATTAATCTCTGAGAGCTTCGAGTAATATAAGGTTGCTTTATTTTTATCGCTGTCCCCCCATTTTTTCTCCCCTCTGATACATAACGTAACGCAACGTGATTTTATTTGGACATATTTTCGATTCCATCTCGTTATTTTTTTTTCTAAAACAAATTCCCGGATACAGCTTTGAAAAACCGAGGACGAAACCGGTCTGCTGACTCCTCAATTTTTTCTTCTCTTCTCTTTGCCCCTTAGACTTTATTTTAAAATTTTTTAATTATGAATTTAAGTCTTCCTTTCATGATTGCGATATATATATATATATATATATATATATATATATATATATATATATATATATATATATATATATTGGCAGCAAGTCATTATTCAAGCGCGTTTGATTGAACACGGCAGCTTATTTCAGCTAGCATGTTGTATATTATGGCGCCCAAAAGAGAAAAAAAAGAAAAAGAAAATGACAACAACAATAATCGCTCCTTATGACGATTGGATGGACCGAGAGAAAGCGCTTGAGAAGAATATGGCTGAACAACTTTTGGGTGCGATAATATACAACATGTCAGACCGCTCGGCGGATTCATAAGATATAAAAAAAAATCATAAAAAGAATAACTGTCGCATTCAATCAGATGTGCTTTAATATATATATATATATATATATATATATATATATATATATATATATATATATATATATCCGTTCCGTTACATAGTGGTTAGTAAATACAAAACTGCCTAACCAATAAAAAAGGAAGTCAAATTCTCTTCACACATAATCTATTTACCTCAGACGTTTTTTTGTCTACTTCTATGCCGTTTTATACGTTTTTTCTTTTTTCATATTTCATTATTATTTCCGGAAAATATATTTGAAGTTTCTTAACATCTGATGCTATTTGGAAATCTCACTTTAATTTATATCTCTCTATATATAAAAGTGAGAATGTGTGTGTGTGTGTGAGAGAACACCTATATATTCCACAAATGTTTTATCTACATTCTTGAAATTTGGTATATAGGGGGTTCAGCCATGTGAAAAACTTTTTAATCGGTTTTTATCCTGAAAATAGGGCTGATAAAGGGTCAAGATTGAAAAAAGTTTTCAACTGTTTCACGAATGTGCATGCATAAGTCGTTCACAAGACAGGTTTGAAAACACTTCTTGTAGTTCGTGTCATGCTGGCCTAATGGTAATCATACTTGACTCATTGTCTTTAGGCTTTGGTTTCGATCTCAGCTCGAATATATTTTTTTACTCATAAGTGAAAACGTAATATTGTCATGCACGTGTCTCAGTTACTTTCATTTTTTTCATTTTTTTTTTCATTTTTTTAAAAGGAATTTAATATTACATTTAATACATTACGTTTATTACTTAATGTATTTCTATTTATAATAAATAAGAATTCTGCATTAATTAAAATATAATATTTATGCACATTTTACGACCAGGTGATCTGTAAGTATATATATATATATATATATATATATATATATATATATATATATATAGTGGCGTAGCAACTGTTTTTGCCGCCCGTAATATTCCCCTCCCCCTACTGGCATTTGATAACCTCTTAACCTTCAAAATTCCAAGAAGCCCTCAAAATATTTATTTTTCATGGAATTACAATGAAGAGTCTAATTTTAGACTGCTGCTATTAGTGCTAGACTTTCATCTCATTACAGTACTCCCATGTTTCAAAACAAAAACGTATAATTCAAATGACAAAAAATTGCTAAATTAAGTGGCCACGTAAACAAGTAAGTAAAGACTGGATACGCATCCAAAGATTTTTCAAAACAAAAACGTATAATTCCAATTACAAAAATATTGTTTAATTGAATGAATTGGCTGCACAAACAAATATAATAACATTTAAATAAGAACATTTGAAAACCTGAAAATGATATGAAACGATAAAATAATTTTTAGTTACTTTTTTCTTGTTAAAGTCCGAATTTTCACCCAAAAGATGTCTTTATCAAGGAGAGGATAGTCCGATGTAGATTTCTTTTCTTTTTCTTCATAATTTTGTTATTAAGAGATCGAGCCTCCCGAAGAGAGTGCCGTACGTGTAATTGTCCAGTTTAAGCGCAAAGTTTAAGAAATGGAGAGTCACGCATTTTAGAAAACGTTTTTATAAGTTTAAATAAGAACATTTGAAAACCCGAAAATGTTATGAAATGATAAAATCTTTTTTTATTTACTTTTTTTATCTACTGTTGTTAATAATATTTCAACCCCGTTAAAAATAGTTTAAATTTTTTTTTAAATAAATGTATTTATAAATTGCAAATAATGCTATAAATTTATTTTTTGTGAGAGAACTACTGCAAGTCATCCAGTCGGCTGAAAATTTACAAAAAGACTTTTCGTTCTTTCAAAGTTCACTCTATTGACGAGTCCCCTTTAATGTAACAGAGTGAAACGCTACAGAAACGGTTTATACACAAGTCAGATTACCGTTAAGGGGGCACAAGTGCTATTAGTTCACCAGAGCACATTCCATTAAACTACTTGTAAATATATTTTCATAAATTTCTATAATAAATTACTCGTACAAACAAAGCACATTTATTAAAAATTTGAAAAAAAAAATTTTTTTTCGTATTATTTCGATTCTTCAGGTTACTGTTCTCATTTGGAGTGTAATTTTCACAACCTTTCGGCCGATGTAACTTCTGACCTTCTTCAAGTGTACCTTGTCGAACTCCGGGATCTTTTCTGGAACTCGGAAATTTGCACGAAATGTCACATGGTACTCTTTATCTAATCCACGAGGGGTAGCATGCCCTCGTTTCATTAGCCATAACGGCGTAGAAGTCCTAAGTAATAAGCAATTGTATTTGAGTGTTGCCTGCACTGGTGATTGAACCTTCAAATATTCAGAAAAATGTAATTTTACAACGTAATTTTACCAAGTACTTTATTTGGTATGCCACAGGTATTAACAACCCGTCTCTTAAGTCAATTATTCTGTACAAAACTGGCTAAAAACGATCAAAATCAGCCTCCTGATCCTCATTTCCGGAGAGAGGGATGTGGTTGTGAAATCATGAAATCGTTTAAAATTCCTACTCAAACATGCGTTTCATGATGTCAAGTTACAGCCACGCACGACATATTTGAAACATTAATATCAAGCAATTTAATTCTCTAAGCCGGACAAATTTGGAAACTTTGCTTATTCACTTGGAAACCAAATAACTTTTTTATTATGTCTGATAATTGTTTTCAATTTCATAAATCGGCGAAGGATTAAGCAAGTCACGAACATGATGTTCAGATGTGTACGCAATGACCATTGTTAAGCCCGACCTCCATGAAAATAGAAATAATTCTGGCTTTTAAATATATTAAAGAAATACAATAATCTTGCTTGTTAATCTGAGACTATTTAATTTTCTTAAAGGCAGTTTGAAGCCTATAATACTCTATTTACTTGCCTTTCCACGAGGGCAAAGGTCTTTTATGCTGCAAAAATTCAATTCTTCAAAAGGGACTATAGAAGATTAGAATAAAAATAAAAGCTCTCATTCTCTGACTGAAGAGAGAACGAATTCAGATCCATTGCAGTGTTTCCCAACCTTTTCACTTTTGTGAACCCTTTCCAATAAAAATGATATCACAAGGAACCCCTAAAATATTTTACAGTATTATTTTTATTTCCTCTTCATAATGCAAGCGATATGTTTATTTTATAATTAGTTTCAGTCGTCAAAAATATATTTGTCAAATTTACTGCAAATTAAAAAAAAAAAATCAACCTATTTTTTATGACAACTTGTTAAAATATAACTGGATTTTTGTTGAACTCGGGAATTCGGGAGCATACTACCTCCATGGATTAAATAAAGGGTTCCATTCGAAATTCCGTGCATATTCCCGTGCTTGATAGAAAGATTCTCAAGTTTGACGGTCATAAAAAAAAGCGGGACTTGAAAAAAAAAAAAAAAGAAAAAATCCGCGTGCTGAACACGAACTCACATAACTTAAGTTAATTAGCGAACCCGTTATCGATGGGACCACAAGGACACAAATGCTTTTATAGTGCAAATTTTGCTTTTTAAAATGAACGAACGTAACGACGGTTCACACATGCGCGGTTTACAAACCGCGTCGAAAGCAAGGTTTTTTTTTATCTGACCCCTTCTAGTAAAACGACATATCTACACGAAATAATTGGTGATTTTTTTTTATTATGTGTCCGACAGATCGCTCTTTCTAACGATACCGCGTTCGTACCTTTACGATGCGGATGAGAAAAGTTTTTAGTGGACATACAAACGCACACACAAACATTTGCCCTTTATATAATGGAAGAAAACAGAAAAATGATTTATAAAAACTTAAACATTTTAAAACAAATTTAAGCGGGCATAGGAACATCAGGGACTGCCAAAACAATGTGAAAAACAGAAAGCATGATTTCGTGACCTCAGATTTGTGTTAACTATACGAACTATGGAAAAGCAGAAGTTACTTAATGACTAAAAAAAAAACCTTTGTTTATCTTTTTCAAACTGCAATTAATAATTAATCTTTGTTATAATTCTGTTAAATTTTAAGATTTACACAGTTTAATGATTAATATTATAAACATTTGTATATTGAATATCAAATACGGTTTTACTGAATGTTCATTTGGTTAACTACCGGCTTCTATATTTTGTTCAGTAAAAAAGACAAAAAAAAAAAAAAAAACATGAAATGGGGGGGGGGGGCTAAAAATGCTTAATATTTCTGCAATAATATTTTCAAATCGGTTTTAATCTGGCGATAAAATAACTGACAAGCCATGTTTATAATAGCCATGTTTATATTAAAACTTAATATAAAAAAAATTAAACACAATTAATTAAAAATCTATGTTGTAACGGAACATTTTGAAATAATGGAGTTTTAATCTTTTAAAAATTAATTAATGTTTATGAAGATTCTTTTTCTTGGCAATTCAACTGATTATAGTATATATTAATTCGGAAAAAAAACCCGCTATTAAAAAAAACATAATAATATTTATATCATTTTTTAATTGCAACTTCAAGGTAAGTTTTTGTTCAGTAGGTGTATTTAAATTAAAAAAAAATGTTTTGCTTATTTGAACTCTTATGTTTCATAATAAATAGAAATTTCGATAGATTTAAATATATTTTGTCCAAATTTCGAAAAACTAAATATGGGAGGGAGGACACGCACTAAAAAAATGTATATTTTACGAAAACTGCATTTTATATGTACTTTCATTCTAAAATGGATAAGTATCGAAAATTTCATGAAAATCTGACTATTAGTTGATTTTTGCTAGATTTATTAAACATGGGTATGTTTTCACGTTCGAAATGCTTACTACATGGGAATGTTATTTTAAAACGCCAATTATGTAAACACGATTTTTGTCTCGCAATTTCATTATTTTCGTTCGATGAAAATTTTTTTTTTAATTATTACTAGTTTATTTTGCCTTTCTTTTAAATTGTACAAAAGTTATATTGATAATATTCATTTATAATAAAGTTGCATCGTTTTACATATGGGGGGATTCTGTGGTGACTTTTGGAAGTGCCTAAGGAACATACAGTTAGAAAATATGATATTAAAAAGGCATACGCCTTTGCAGACTACACGCCCACAAATGAATTACCTTCCCCCAACAAAAAAAGCTTTTCGAGTTTAACATAAAGATTCCTAAGGGTGAAAAGATGTACCTGAAGAAGGTCTGAGATTACATCGGCCGAAAGTTATGACTAAAACAATAGAGATAAGAGTAATCGTCCGAATAATACAATTTCGTTCATATTTTTATTTAAAGACCCAGCAAAGAATTTTTTATGTAATGCAATTGCAATGCATCTTATAGACGTGTCTATCGATAAAAGACGCCTCCTCCCTCCGCTACAAAAAAAAAAAAAAAAGAAAAGAAAGTCATCCTCATTTCGTAAATAAGTTTAGATCAGTTTCCAAGAAATATGGCGTACGACCATTCCTCACCTTGTCCACCATCCAATGTCATAATATTCAAAGGATAGACAACAATGATCAACCTTTGGGGAGGCGGAGAGAACCTTTTCATCCAAAAGAAGACACAGAAGAGATAAACAGAGGTAAAAACTACATGAAAAGGTAAAGACTTACACCAATGTTGTCTCACTGTGTGAAGAGTTCTACTTTCTCACAACATATGTCATGCAAACATTCTGTCGTGGTGGAGTATGGGATTGAATCGGAATCGTATGAAACAAAACCATCAAGACATTAACGGACAGAAAACGGGGGGGGGGAAGAGAGATGTGGTAAAAACGATGACATTCAAATTCATTGAATGAAAGGAGAAAAGAAGAAGAAGAAAGAAAAAAAAGAAATATGGCGGTCGTCTCTCACTCGGTTCTCTCATCACGGAAGCTCCGTCATGACGAATTAAAAAGAAAACCTACAGAGATAATTTCAATGGCGAATAAATGTTATATACTCACTTTGTGTCCATCCCTTTTCATAATGCGAAACATTATTTAATAACATTAAGCAAAGAGCACGAAAATTTACGTTATTTAACTTCACTCATATGAAAATATCTATATCATACTTCTGTCGGTCGATTCCGCTTTTCTCAGAAACTAGTGAGCCGATCTGTCTGAAATTTTGTATGGACCTTTGTTATGATATCATCCAGCGAACTAAGTAATATTGTATCCGTTCAATGCATAGAAATAAATAGTAATCAGGCACTACAATACCACATTTACTCTAGAAGTTTTCTTGGAAAATACTAGGCTGACCTCACTAAACTTTTGTATGACCACTTGTTTTGATAAGGTGTGGCGAACTAAGTATTATGATATTCGTTCGATGCATATTTAGAGAATAATAGAAAGTAATATGATTAGTATTTAAGGCAAAAAGGAACACAAATTTAATCATATTCAGCAATCTATTTGGAATAAAGCACTCATTCTGAATCAACGGTCTATAACTTTTGCCAATGTTTAATAGGCTAAACATCTAGTTTGATATAATAACTATTATACAAGATCGACAAAAATAAAAAAATCGTGGTCATGGAAGAATGTGATAAAATATGTCGTTTTGTTTTTATCTGTTACTAAATGAGGAATCATTTCCATTAAAATCTTGTTAGTACGATGCACCTAAAACTGAGGAAAGCACGCTTGAAAAGTGTTAATGTTAAGTGAAAAATCGTAGCAAAACAAAATGGTCACTTAATTAAGCCTCATGTCATTTTTATTGAATAACACATCTTACCATACTGTCTAGAATTAATGTTCTGAGATCAACGCAATACTAAGGCCATTCAACATAAGAAAATTAATATGTAATAATGGCGAGCAATCTACGAAAGATTAATGCAAGCAACAGTAAACGTAGTCACTAGTTTTGTCTTCTCTGCGTCAGCCTCTCGAACCAAAGGTTCTCAAGTCCTTCACCGCCCTTACTCAAGGCACGCATCCATGCTGGTCTATCTTTTGCTAGCTCCTCCCACACATTCACATCGATGCCAAGAGTGATCAGGTCCCGCTTGGCCACGTCTTTAAAGCGCAGCACCGGTTAACTGTGGCTTCTTGATCCTTTTGCCAGTTCGCTGTAGAGGATATCCTTAGGGAGACGGCCATCGGGCATTCTGCGCAGGTGTCCAAGCCATCTTGATCGTCGGATCTTGAGTGTCTGGAACAAGGAGCGGCTGCCGGCACGTCTTAGCACCTCTTCGTTGGTGATTCTATCCCACCAATTGATGCTCATGCTATGTCGCAAGCATCGGAAATGGTAGACGTTCAGTCTTTTCTCGTGACGAGCATACATGGTCCAAGTCTCTGCTCCATACAGTAGGGTACTCAGAACACAGCATTCATAGATGCGGAATTTTGTGTGAGAAGTGAGGTATTTATTGAACCATGCTCTTTCACGTAGTCAGTTGAAAATAGACGCTACTCTACCTATGCGCGTTTTTAGCTCCTGTTCAATGGATACTCCCTTGCTGATGTTGAATCCAAGATATGCAAAGTTCTCGACAGTCTCTAGTTCATGGCCATTGATGGTGATTGGTGATGCGTCACCCTGGTGCATCACAACTGTCTTCTTCACATTGATTACCAGTGCGAACTCTGCACAAGCAGCACTCAATTTGTCAAGCAGCTGCTGGAGTCCACTTGCGGAGTGCGAGACCAATGCAGCACTGTCTGCAAACAGCAGCTCAAGTATTGGGACTTTTCGAATCTTGGTTTTGGCGCGTAAGCGAGCCAAGTTAAAAAGTTCTCCATCAGAGCAAGTATGAAGGAACACACTGTCTTCGTCCTCGTGATTTCCAAAAGCGTGGTGCAGAAGAACTGAGAAGATGCCAAACAATGTGGGAGCCAACACACAACCTTGCTTGACTCAACTGCACACGGGGAAATTGTCAGACATGTCACCCTCTAAAAGACTGCGGCTGTCATGTTGTCATGGAGTGATTTTGTCAAACTAAGAAGAGTTGATGGACAGCCCAACTTTTGTAGGATGGCAAACAGACTATCTCTACTGACCATGTCAAAAGCTTTCGTGAGGTCCACAAATGCGATATGGAGGGGTCTACGTTGTTCTTTGCATTTTTCCTGGATTTGACGCACTGAAAATATCATGTCTGTGATTGAGCGCCTGCTGCGGAAGCCGCATTGCGATTCTGGATAAACACGGTTTGCAATTGCAAAATTGTCACTTTATTCAAGAAAGGAGACAAAGGAGATTGCAATAACTACCGTAGTATATCTTTACTTAGTGTCACCAGCAAAGTCTTTGCCAGAGTGATCCTTCCAAGGCTCCAGCAGATTGCAAACCACGTTTATGTAAAAATATAATATATATAATGAATAAATAGATAGCGAAACACTTATAAACATTAAGTAAAAGTGCTAAGTACTTCAACACCTCAAGATGATTCGTGGATGAATCGAAAGTGCTCGTAACAGCAACAACTATGGAACTTTTATTAATATTTTTGATTTTGATACAAAAAAGATTATACGGAAAATCAAAAAATTAAAAAAAAAGAATCATAAAGCAAAGTGTCTCCGTTGCATTTAATAATGTTTGCTTGAATGAAAAAATGCTGCCTAAATATAACAATTTTAAATATATATAGCAATTAGCAATAAACAAACCCCTTCTCTAAGAAAGAAGAACTAACATTTTCCCGCAATCAATAGGGAAAAGGCCATCTCAACAATAATATAAACTCTGTTGAGTTTGGTGCTGTAAGTAAAGCCACAAAAAAATGCGATATAAAAGTTTGGGAACAAACAAACAACAACTAGAACTTTATAAATAAACGTATCCGCCCTAATGACCTACTAACCACCAAATAGAATAATTAGTTTAAATTTGAATTGTAAAATGGCCAATGATTTCACCCTGCGCCATCATTATACTTGCTTTCAAGTTAACTGGAGCCGTTTTCACCAATCTGTCCGGAAAATGTCCGGTGTTTGCGTTGCTTCTTCAATACAGCAGCAACCAATTATGTTATCGAAAACATCGGTTTTAATGGACGCAGACGTTGTAAGGAATGACTGAACAGATTGTGACAGAAGTGATTGTTGATGTCCAAAAACAACCATGAAAATCAGACATTATGTCGGAAAGGTTTCTCCTTAATTGTGCACTTGAACATTTCGATTTGACAAAATTAACATAAAAGTTTGTGTGGAAATATATTCGCATTGATATATATATATATATATATATATATATATATATATATATATATATATATATATATATATATATATATATATATATATATGATCCACTGACACGTGTTCCGTCGACTATGACTCATTAGCAGTCATGCGAGATAGCCCTGTGGAAGAAGTTTAGGCTTCTTATCATGGGGTTCCAATTTCGAATCTCGCTAGCTTTAGCCACTCTGATGAGTCGTAGACGACGAAACACGTGTCAGTGTAAAAAAAATACATATGCCGCTCCCCGTTTGGAGTGGGGGCAAATTAGTCGAAGGAAAAATTATTCCCAACTCGCATTTAGGTAAAAATGCACTTTCGTATAAATAATTGAATTCGTTCAAAAAGTATCACTAACAAAAACAAATAAACAACATCTATCTATCTATCTATCTATCTATATATCTATATATATATATATATATATATATATATATATAAGAGCAAATACTTAATAAAACATGTTAAAAAACACTTTGAAAAAGAGTTAAAAACATATTTAATCTGAAAAGGAAACACTTAATAAGTGGATAATCCTTAATCCACAGAGTTTCGAAGAAATACTTTCCTTTTCATCAGAGGGTAGGAATTAGCAAAAATGCGGAATCGGATTTCGCATACAAAAGTATTTGATGAAACTGCAAGTCAAAGATCTTACTTGCAAGTCAAAGATCTTACTTGATGACAAAAAGTGAAGCAGAGGGAACATTGGTGAAGAAAAAGGTGATTTCACGTGAATGGACAGCCAGATGAAAGGAAAAGCATCCAATGACGGTAAAATCCAAAAAAGTTAATTTAATTTTCCAAGTAAAATCCAAGGAAATCGCGTAATTGGAAGATGGTCCAAAATAATCCAAGAGGCCGAAATCTGTGGAATAATTCACAAATATGTATAAGGAAAATGGGAAATATATTATATATATATATATATATATATATATATATATATATATATATATATATATATATATATATACACAGTAGAACCCCGGAATACGGTGGCGCTAGGATACGGTTTTTTCAGGTTATAATTTGGAATACGATGTTTTTCCGGCCCATGGTTACGGTATTTGCCCCGCCTTACGATGTTATTTATAACACGTGCATTATATACTGCATTGTATTTTGTTACTAATTTTTAATGCCGTATCCCAGAGTTCTACTGGAGAATTAAAAAATCATTTTGCATTCGGACTACCACAAACTCGGATATTTTACTTTCATTAACTTCTTGGATTCACTGGATTTTCGACTCAACAACCAGGAGAATACCCCCTCACGTGAAACCATTTTTTTCTTTTTACCCCACTCCATGTGTTTCATTTTTCTACATTTCATTTTCGCGCTAGTTTGATCCTTTTCATATTTAGTTTCTTTAAATATTTTACAAGCAAAATTTCTTTATGCATTTTGCTAACTCCTCCCCCCTGACGAAAAAGAAAGTATTTCTTTGAAACTCTGTGGATTTAGGACTTTCACTCACTCTCTCTCTCTCTCTCTCTCTCTCTCTCTCTCTCTCTATATATATATATATATATATATATATATATTACTAGCAAAAGTACCCGTCATTGACTGGGTTCAAAAACAGCCTACAGAAAATGAACTCTGATTTATGAAAGTATGATATGTTATGAAAAGGAAGGGTTGTAAATTTGGGTTGAATTTGGGGGTATCAAAACCAAACCAAAATATGATGAAAGTGAAAATAAAATAGATAAACCCCATCATTTATTAAACCATACCTGTTCACTCTGAAACACGTATCACAATATTCTGTGGATCTATATTAAAAAACCTTGTTATATTTCCATTCCATGGAGGTCAGATGCGAACGAACACCCCATAATTTTATTATACAATATTTCTTCAAACTGAAACATAATTATCAAAGTATACTTACGCAGATAGATATGAAAAGTCTTTATTAAAGTTTGTGCCTATTTCCATTCTATGGAGGCCAGGCGCGAACGCAGACCCCACAATTTTATTATACCATCCCTATTTAAGTTAAAACATACTTATCAAAGAATTCTTATGTACATCTATATCAAAAACACTTGTAAACGGTTATTTTTTAAATTTTTTATTTCCATACTTTGTGGACCAGGTGCGAACGCAGACCCCACAATTTTAATGAACCACCGTTCTGCCAGATCAAACATACCCATTCCTGTGTCTAGATACATCTTCTATCATTATATGTAATCAGTTTTTAAAAATAGTCAACCATATAAGAGCCTATTCGTGACCACACACACACACACACACACACACACACACACACACAGCTTTATATATATATATATATATATATATATATATATATATATATATATATATATATCCGGATAATGACATGCAGAAGATAATAATTTGATGAATCTTGTGGTTTCAAGTCTTACAAAATATTTTTGGGAGATAATAGTTTTATATAAAATAATACCAGCCAAATAAAATTGCTAGTTGGAGCAAATTAAAAATTACAGTTTTATATTTAAATTTCTTGTAGAAAATATAATTTTCAAAATAAAAATTTATTGCTTGAGCAAAGAATACAAACATTTAAAGTAATTTGCTTAATCCATGAATTTTCGATGTAGGCTCATCTCCTCAGAAAAAAGTCATTAGCAAAATATTAATTAATTAATTTTATCAATACTAAGAGCTTCTGATTTCTGCCCATCAACCACTACTCTTATGAACTTATCAGAGAGAAATGATTTAATAATTGAGAAGACATTTCCAGTTATACCGTAGCTGGAGATCTTGTGAAGTAAACCTTTATGCCATACCCTATCAAAGGCCTTTGATATGTCAAGAGCAATTGCCCTAGAAAGGTAGCCTCCATCGAGAGATTCGCTAATCCTATGAGATATACATATATATATATATATATATATATATATATATATATATATATATATATATATATATATATATGCTCTATAATTACATTGAGCTTCATAAATTGAAGGATTGGTATAAATATACACACACATACACACACAACCACATACACACACACAACCACACACACACACACACACACACACACACACACACACACACACACACACACACACACACACACACACACACATGCACACACGTATATAATGCGCACAAATGTGTAACAATAAATAAATGCTTATGCAAAAGAAATAAAATATATATGTTTGCGTGTTTGCACACACGTGTACATACATATGTATATAATGTTCCAATATATCAATAAATGTTGACATGATCGTGTCTGAAATAAAAGTTAGAATTCATGAATTATGTAGACGCTTTTATTGCTTTTCATGCTATATTTATTTCATGGCAAGCCAGATCTTCATGCTGGTTTTTCTCTTGTGTGTACACGTGGGGTCTTCCATACATTAAAGAGATGAAATATTACACAATTTTTGCTTGGCAACATGGCAGATTCATTACCAGGCTTAATGGTGCTATGTCGTTTTTCACACGTAGCATTCAGAAATAAGATAATATTCTTGACGTGTGTTTCAGGAGCAAGAAATCCTTTCGGTATTTTTCTCTTAGTCAAAACACATTGGAAACCTATTTTTTTTCAGATGGTATAAAGCTGTATATTTTTATATTTCATTTTGTGTCCAATAATTAAGAAAATTCTGTTAGAAAGAAATTAGAAAATAAATGCACTCTTCTGGAGGTTGAAGGTTCATTCATGTGGGTGATACTCAAAATACAATTGCAAATTATTAAGGGCTTCTACCCGGTAATGACTGACGGAACCAAAGTATTCTACCATCGTTGATTTTGTTTTTTATTATTCAATTTTCACCCCAGACAAGGAACATTGCCACTTTGAAATAGGGGGGGGGCTACTATCGGGGACATAAGTTGCAGGGATATTATGAAAGGAGATGAGTAGCAAGATATCTGTTCACATTACATTTGAATTTCTGCATGTCAGTACAGTCGGTAAAACAGAATCCCGGAAGGGAGTTCCAAAGTCTAGCTGTTCTGGAGAATAAAAACTATTAAAGTAGAAGGCTTTCATACACCTAGGGATCTTTACTGTGTAGGGGTGGGATTTTGCTGCTTGTCAGGTTTGTCAGAAGTATTTACGCCGAAGGGTTATAAGTGCTGGTAGTTCGTCAGAGAATTCACCATTAAAATACTTGTAGAACAAGCAGAGGGATGCAACATTTCATCGATGGGACATTAAATAAAAGTTTCGATTCAAAATTCCACGCAGATTTCCAAGTTCGACAAGATCCACCAGAAGAAAGGTTGGAGGTTACATCAGCCAAACATTGTGAAAATAACACTCAAGATGAAAACAGTTGTCTGAAAAATCCAAATAATAAGTCTCATCCTTTTGAAGAAAGGAGGAAAGATGATCTTGCATAGCTGTGATTCTAAGGATGAGATGTGAGCAACTGAACTGTTTTCCTGACTTCAAAGAGAGTGGACGTCTCAAGTGAACAGTGTTAAAACAATGTCATTAAGAGAGTCTTCTCAAGTAAGAGCGGTTCAGACAACATAAAAAAATCATCGATGAAAGAAAATCAATTTTTTTTATTTTAAGCAGAATTTTCAAGAAATGTTTTTTTTAGATCAATAATATAAATAGAAAATGTCCTTCAGTCTGTAGTGGAATGGAGTCATAAATAGATATTACCATTTAATGCTACTAAAATGAAGTTTTTTCCTTTAGCAACTACAAAAAACATTCTCAACCAACGATTGTTATGATAATACGAAACAGTTTTGTCAGTTTTCACATAAAGTTTTCAATTTTTAATGCTTGGTGTAAAGTTTTAGTTTTTGTTTAATTAATGTTATATCAGTTTTGGTGGAATATCAGCAGCCGTAAATGCTGCAACCAAACGAATAAATGCGAAAGCTTTCTTTACTCTAACTATAGAAAAATCAAAATGGACTACGTTTATTTAACTTTATAATACAAACTAACATTCTGAAATATTTGGGATTACGCAGGAGTAACATCGGGTGGCCTTGCTGACAGTCGATTTAGAAAATTTAGAAACAGTTTCGATCTGACAACGCCGGGTATATATATATATATATATATATATATATATATATATATATATATATATATATATATATATATGGTTTGGTTTGGTTGTTTTGTTTTACGGCATGTCAACCCTTTTCAGGTTATTTAATGCCGAATCCGGTGATTTTGTAGAACGATTTTTTAATATAGTGTATTTGTTTTTTAAGTCGTATTTTATTTAACCCATAGTTGGGACCCTAATAGGTACTACCACTCCGGTGAGTGGACCTGGGAGTAATGGCAATTAAAGGGTGGCTCCACACTCCCTAAGGCCTGCAAGCTGGGGCCTCACCATCGGATATAGTTTAAGGTCATATCCAGGACCTATATATATATATATATATATATATATATATATATATATATATATATATATATATATATATTATTAAATCCTTCAAAAAATAATTTGGGTTCATACCTTTCCCAACATTTGATAGAACAGTCAAGCACTCCACAGCTATGGTAGATTCTTTAATGAATGGTTATGAACTGTTTGTTTATTTCTTATTGTAATTTCGCATACCCATTTTAGAAGCAGCCAAATAGCGTAACAGTGAGAAGAGTTGACTGGCGCATAGGCAGTCGAGTTTCGATCCTGGCTTGAGGTAGTTGCTAGTCTAGACGCACTAATGAGCTGTGATACTGCGAAACAGTACTGTATTTCTTTCACCACATCTGACAGGACGATCCAGCACTTCCCTAATATCATGGTAGATTCTTTAATGGATGGAGGTGGATTGCTAGTGTATCTCTCACACATTTATATCTATATTTCTCTCTCTCTCTCTCTCTCTCTCTCTCTCTCTCTCTATCAATATATATATATATATGAGAGGGAGAAAGTGATACACTAACAGCCCATCTCGATCCACTATGACTCTACCATTATATGAGATGACTGCTTGATTGTTTTTTTTTTCAAATGCTGCGAAAGGTATTAACCCAAATTATTTTGAGGTATTAAACATCATCACTTACAGCCTTGTTTTAGTGGTTCGAATACAACTATCATTCATAATATCAAATCACAAGTTTTGTTGTCTGAAATAATGTAAGAATATCTGCTACCTCTTAAAAATGTTTCTCAACTGTTTTCAAAGATTCTATATAATTTGAACGGGAAAAGAAGATGTGTTTTCTAAGCTCCCCCCACAACTCTCGTCTGCGTTCACACGCTGAAAGAAACTGACGCTGCTGCTCAAGCAAGTCGTCAGGATGTCTTGATTGATTAAGTTCTCAAAGAAGTGGTTTGTGAAAATTGCTCGAGCTACTCTGAATATCAATTTGTCGTATTTCTTAAAAAGATATTCTTTGAGCCTAATTGCATTTCGGATCTCATAACAAACGGTTCGCAGTCAGAATGGAAATTCTCAACGGATTCTCCAAGAATGCGATTGTTTCTGCATCTTTGGATATACCCAAATCTATTATCGATGGTTGTTTAGACATTAAGTTCTTTCGTTCATATGCAAAACTATGTAATTCTTTCTTGCACGTTTTTCCACTTTTATGATAAAACTAGTTGGGTGACACAACGTTGCCCGGAATTGAATGAGGATTAACGAATTTTCCATACTTCCAATACTTTTATTGTCACCGAAAAAACGTGCCTATTTTGCAATCAAATCGATTGATTGCCTGCTGTAGTCAGACATGCACTGCCGTGCACCGAGAGGAAGCTTTATATGCCTCCCTGCAGTGACTCAGTGCACAATAGATTGTAGTCTACATTACACTGTAGAGAAACTACTGTTGATTTTATAAAATTATTTTTATATAATGGCTTGAATTAAAGTTTAAAACGCAAACGTCAAGTATCATGGTTCAATTGTGCTTCAATACATAGAAACATTCATTTCGATCGTACCCCTGTCTTATCAAAGAACCTACTCATAAAAGTTGTTTATCGTCTAACCGTGGCCATTGTACTTTATTCGTCAACTTTAGAAGGCTGGCCTTCTATTTATGTAGGTCATGCTCGAGTAGGTTAATGTGCATGATCGTCAAAATGTCTACAAAGAGTTAAGAACTTTTCTTTTCCTCCTATCTTCTTCCTGAATTGATAAGCAAGAAAGAGTTCCCTTTCTCCTGCTGAGGACAGATACTGCACTTTGAATTACTTATTTGTAGAAAATAAATAAAAATTAACATTTAAAACAAATTAAGCACAAAGCCATCAAAAGTGAGCGCTTAATTGCGTGTCGTTGGTCATTGTCAGTCTAAAGTGGTAAAAAATGTTTATCCTCTTAACGAGAATCATCTCAGTCGCCACAATATCACATTTACACTAGATAATCCCAAATTTGTTCAAATTTCATCTTTTTTTCATAAATAGATTTATATACAAAGATTTTAGTGGATTAAAATGAACACTCCAGCTTTCTTATTAAATAGTTTTCCCATGTTCTTTTCAAACAACTGAACACTTCAGTAGTCTTATTGAAGTTTTATTATTAAACGATAATATGTCTTATCATTCATCTATTTAATTTAACCATGATCAAAATCTGACCGAATGGTTAATTGTAGGCATAGACCAATTCATACCATCTAAAAAATTCCAACAAAAACCTAACAGCCAGCCATGGTTCTCCCCAGAATGTGCTGCTGCTATCGCGCACAGAAATCACTTTTTCTATAACTACCAACGTAATAGATGCACTGAGACTAAAGCTAATTTCAGGACTGCCAGCAACCACTGTAAAAGAGTAATAAAAAATGCAAGAGAGCTATATGCCCAGTCTGTTAAATCCAAGGTAGCTGATCAGCGGCTTGGTTCCCACCAGTTTTGGCAAATAACAAATAGGATCCTGAACAGAAGTGTGCGTTCTATCCCAACCATTATCAATGGACCAGAGGTTATCTCGTCAGCGTCAGACAAGGCCAAACTATTTGCAAAGAACTTTGCAGCTAATTCTACCCTATGCGACGAAGGCCATCAACTCCCCATATTTCCTCCTATAACACAGAACAAGCTAGGTAACATACAAATATCCGTGCATGAGGTCGCCAAGCTAATAAAAAACCTAGATTCCAGTAAAGCAACTGGCCCTGATGGCATCCCAATTATAGTGTTAAAAAAGCTTCAACCAGAACTTGCTCCCATACTTACGAAACTATTTAAGTGCTGCCTTAAGGAGAAGTGCTTTCCGACCCCCTGGAAGACCTCATCAGTTTGCCCTGTATTTAAGAATTCAGGTGATAAGTCATCTCCCTCTCAATACAGACCAATAAGTCTTCTCTGTGTTATGAGTAAGTTACTGGAATCAATATTAAATAGAGAAATAGTCAACCACCTCAGCAGAAACAACCTTCTTAGTGACACACAATATGGTTTCCGCTCTGCAAGATCTACTGCAGATGTGCTGACGGTTATATCCCACAGGATTAGTGAATCTCTTGACAAAGGCTTCCTTTCTAGGGCAATTGCTCTTGACATATCAAAGGCCTTTGACAAGGTATGGCATAAGGATCTACTTCACAAGATTTCCAGCTACGGTATAACTGGAAATGTTTTCTCAATCATTAAATCATTTCTCTCCGATAGGCTCATAAGAGTAGTGGTAGATGGACAAAAATCGGAGGCCTGCAATATAAATGCTGGAGTCCCTCAGGGGTCAATCCTGGGCCCAACTCTCTTCCTGATCTACATCAATGACCTCCCTAAACACATACTTAAATCATTCGTTGACATCTATGCTGATGACACAACCATCTACGGCAACACATCAAAGGCTGTAAATGACGAAGTTCTCTCGGATTCTCTCTCCTCTGATCTCGAGCGCGTGGTTCAGTGGGGGAAGATGTGGCTAGTTACCTTTAATGCATCCAAAACCAAACTCCTATCCTTACATCATCAACGCTCTGATCCCCAGCTGGCATCAATTGTGATGGATGGCTCTCGTCTGGGTGAGGCCCCGTGTTTTGACAAGCTTCTGGGTTTGACCTTTACTCCTGATCTGAAATGGAACACGTACATCAAGTCTGTTGCCAAGGTCGCAGGAAAGATGGTGGGATCCTTCTACCGCTCCAGAAGATATCTCACTACTGATGCAATTCTCTATCTATATAAAAGCCAAGTACGGCCAAGGATGGAATACTGTTGCCATATCTGGGCAGGAGCTGCCAAAAACAGCCTATCATGCCTTGACAGAGTACAAAATAGACTTCGTGGTTTAGTGGGGGATGCCCTTTTCTCTACCCTGCAACACCTCTCCCACAGAAGAGACGTTTCGAGCCTATCCTTGTTTTATCATTATTTTCATGGCAGGTGCTCGTCTGAACTCCAATCCCTGGTCCCCCCTCGCCAAACTTTCACGAAAAACACCCGTCTAGCGGAATCCACTGTGAAAAATTTTCCCCACTCTATATCTGTGCCTAAATCAAAACGCGGATTTCATGAGCAAAGCTTCTTTCTTAGAACTGCACGCCTGTGGAATTCTGTTCCGTCTGCCTGCTTCCCTCCGGACTACAACTTGGATGTCTTCAAGTCTAATGTTAATAAATTCCTAATGAACCGCCCCCCTAATTAAACACTTCATAAAATCTCCTCACTAACGTGATGTACTTGCAATCACCCTTATCCCTGAGTGGCTTCCGGGCCTTGATAAGTGGTGATCACTGTGTAAAAAAAAAAAAAAAAAAAAATTGTGTCGAAACATTTTCATATACAAACAAATATTAAACGTTCGCGTATTTGGGATTTTTGTCAGTGAGCGATCAATCAACACAAACTCTGACATTGCTATTAAAAGCCTACTTTTCTATTTAAAAATTATTAAAACAAATTTTGGAATATACTCAGTCATGTATATGCGAACGACTGCATTAAGGTTAACTAATTTGCATATTCCTTTGATAAACGAATTTCATTAATTATTAATTTTTTATGGTTCTTTATTGGACAACATTAAAAATGATGAACAAAAATGAATTCATGAATACCTCAATGGAGATAGATAGATAAATGGAGAGCCATAGCCGTCAATGCATGTACCAGGCAGGACACCATTTGATGTAATTTATTATTAGATAGAGTTCAAAATAGACTTCGTCGCCTCATAGGAGATGTCCTTTTCTCTTCCCTGCAACCTCTATCCCACAGAAGAGATGTTGCGAGTTTGTCTCTGCTTTATTTTTATTTTCATGGCAAGTGCTCGACTGAGCTTCAATCTATGGTCCCCCCCCAAACTTTTACAAGAAACACACGTCTAGCTGATAACACTATCAATAATTCCCCCCCCCCCATTCTTTATCTGTGCCTAAACCTAAATGTAGATTCCATGAACGAAGCTTCTTTCTTAGAACTGCACGCCTGTGGAACTGTCTTCCGTTTTCCTGCTTTCCAGCTGACTACAATATGGTTGTCTTCAAGTCCAACATAAACAAGTTCTTGATGAGCCGTTCCACTTAAGTTAACAAATTTAATGAATTTCCATTACTAACGATTACAATATTGTCCAATTGACTATTGTACACTCTTAACCCTTATCCTCGAGTAGCCTCTTGGCCTTGATAAGTGGTGATGCTATGTAACAAAAAAACAAAAAACTATTATGCTCAGTTCTATTCATGCATAACTTCTACATTTACATATACATTATATATGTATATAAAAGTGATCTTGTCCGTGTGTGTGGAGAAAGTCTCTACCAAACACCTCTTTGAATTTTTAATCTGCAGACTTGAAACTTAATATATAGAGGATTTAAACCTGTTAAACAATTTCGATTTTGTTTCTAGCCTGCAAAAATAGCTACTAAGAGGTCAGAATAGCAAAAGCCCCCCCCCCCAAAAAAAAACAGTTGACCTTGGCAGGAGTAAGTCGAATAAAGATGTTACTCATGCTGTTACTTTTGCGCATGCACAAAATTAAACATTCAAAACTTAAAGTCGCTTAAATTTTAATCTTTCATATCCATCTGCTAGTAGCTCAAACAGTAGCAATGCTGGAGTGGTAAATAACAACTAAGGCTGGGGCACTAAATGTTTTGGTTTCGATTCTAGCAGATGGCACCCAATGTAATGCAGTGGTGTTGCATATATTTATGAAAATATATCATCGTTTACTGTTTATGGATTTACGTGTCGATATATTTGATCATCTAGTGATGAGAGTATGGACAGGACACATAATATAACAACAAAAAAAGGAGGGGGGGATTGATAGCAGTTCTCTTGGGTGAGTTAACATCTACCAACGGGGAAACATACCTGGTCCAGCTTTGGTTTTGTTTGAGGGGAAGCTGCAAAGTAGATTCATCCCAATAAATCAACAAATCTCGGGTTGTCTTTTCAGCAACTTTATTCTGGATGTTTCCCCATTAGAAAGTTGCAACGCTGGTCTTAAATTTTTACTATTGACATTTTCTGACAGTCTTCTCTGCTCGGAGCCATTACAGTCAGTGGATTGTCTCTCTCCCTCTGACTAACGACCGTCAATTTCCTCTTTGGTTGCCAACTTTTTTCTCTGATTACGTGTGTTACCATCTATCTCGTTACGTCATTAACTCACATAACATTAAGATCACGTGATGTCATAACTAAAATCATCTCCATTGTTTATGTTCTAACATTTTTGTTTGTTTTAACATTCTTGATACATTTCTATCATAATATTTTTATCTTAAAATTATCTTTTGTCTTGATAAATATTTTCTAGACTTCAAAAACGATCAGAATAATCGTTCAGATTATTTGGTATCCCCCGTCAAGTGCTCTATATGACGCCCAAGTCATATTTTTTAAAAATAACTTTTGAAATCATTACCATATATTGGATAATAAACAATAGAGAATTGTCACTAAAATAATAAATATGAAGTATGCCTGAATTAAAATAAATATTTATATGCATATTTTAAAACCGGGAAACGCCGGGTACCCTGCTAGTCAGTTAATAAAAAATCGTTTTTTACATATGCGTTTTCATTCTTCTTTATCGTCGCTTTTTTATGTGTGGGCCGTGATGCCTTTGCGCTTGTTAAGATTCTAGTTAACGTAATACGAATCAAGCATGGAAACACAATAGAGAGTTGCTGGGATTTTAGAGGTTTTATTTAGATAATAAATTTTTTCTGTAATTTACTTGGCTTAAGCTGGCATTTATTCCTGATTGAAGCGATTTACGCCGAGCACAGTGATTTCCAAAACGTGTCATCCTTTCCTTGTGTGTGTGTGTATATATATATATATATATATATATATATATATATATATATATATATATATTACTGGTCGTGTGTGCATATGTGTGCACGTGGTAGTGTGCATTTGACAATTATGTATGACCTGTTTTGATCAGATTATTGTTCTCATCTTGAGTGTTATTTGTGCAACATTTCGATTGATGTAGCCTTCGACATTTGTCAGGCATGTTGGTCACCATCTTGGAAAAGAAATGGATGGCGACCAACATGCCTGATGAAGGTCGAAGGCTACATCGACCTAAACGTTGCACAAATAACACTTACGACCAAGACAAGTAATACAAACAATTAGTCCTCATCTCAAAAATTCAGAACTGTAATTGAAAATTCTGGTTTCATCATTAACACATTATTGCCATTTAAGGACTAAGAAAAGAATAGGCGCTTTATTCAACATGAATTTTGTTTTCCTTACGTTTCTTAGGCTTAAAATAGTCACCAGAGTCTTGTGACAATAATCACTTAGATTCATGCTAAATCTTCAGAACATGTCTTTCCTGCTTCCTGAGTCAAACTGTCTAGAAACTCTGTTCTCTTCTCTGAACGACATTTCAGCTGATGTAACCTGCAACCTTCTTCAGGCTTGTCTTGTTAAACTCAGTAATCTTTCTGTCAAAGTTAAGAATCTGCATTGAATTCCAAACAAAATCCTTTATTTAATCAACCATAGGATGCTCTCATGCCATGAGTGGATAGAAGTTTTAAGTAATTTGCTGTTGCATCCATGGTATCGCCTGACGAGTGTTGTAAGGTGGCTACCCTCGCAGGAACGAACAAATAATACATAAATAATATCTGACTCGACTTTTCTTTCTGAAAAAAGGCATTTATTACTGTTACTTTCCAAGCAATGCCTGCTTTTTGTTTTTTCTAACTGTTCATTTCGTCTCTTTCTGCCACTGCATGGCTACACGTCCATCTCACCTGGTTTGCATTTTTCTTTGCTCTCCTCGACCACACGCCAGGCATAGCGGGCCATTTATAGTCTTTGACTTTACACGTCCATCTTTCTCAACGGGCATTTTGCTTCTTTCCAACCAGGTGCTGTCCTTCTTTTCCTTTTCTTCTGATGCAAGCTCATACACAGTTCTTAATTTGCATATCTGCTTTTTCGGCTTCTGCTGCTAATATCTTCGCAAGCCAGCTATCTTACAGCTCCTGCTGATATTTTCCCATGCGCTCATACACGCTCTGTTATAGTGCCACTTATAACTGAAATTTTACTAAGTACCTTATCTGTTATACAATGATTGTTTGTAGACAATTCTAGAATTAATTTCGGAAGCCTTAAACCTATTCTTGTTATTTGTATAATTTTACTACTTATAGATCACTGCTTCAGGATGAAACGTTGTACGAATAACATTCAAGATGAGAACAGTAGTCTGAATTATCAAAATATTGCAAATAATCGATCCTAATCTAAAAAATTCAAAAACTTTCTTATTTAGACCTTGTAATGCGTTCGAATGTATTGTAAATTGTTTGAAGCAAAGCTCACAAATACTGAAAAATTAGTTCAACATAATGTAATGAGTTATTCCCCCACATCAAACTAAGCAGCAATCACAGAGTTATCTTCCCTTCTACCATCATTGATTTGACCATTAGAATTAATCTCTGTTAAGATTTCTCCTATGTACAGAGTCGAACGCTTTCCAAAGTGTTCGACTATGTACATAGAGGGAAAATGGCCAGCATCTTAAGGGCACATAGCATCCCAAACGGAGTCATTAACACTAATATGATGCTATACAAATACATTCGAGCAATGGTCAGATCGCTAGATAGTGACACTGAATTCTTTGACATTCGTACCTGAGTTTTTCAAGGAGACACTCTAGCCCCTTTTCTTTTCATTGTCTTGACTGTGCACTTCACACCTCTGCTAATATACACAGCACACTGAGTTTCACCTTAAACGAATCCAGAAGCAGACACCATCCATCACCACACCTAATTGACACAAATGACACAGACGATATTGCTCTGTTTGCGAATAACACTGCTAGGTTGGAGGGGTTTGCAGATGACATTGGTCTTTGTGTTGGTGCGGCTGGGACAGGGTTTGTGACTTTCAATGCGGCCGGGGAGATCGAGGCTCTGGACCAAGCAGCATGGGAGAGAGCGAGTCACATTAGTCAAGGCAAGGAGCCTTGCTAGATAGAGATGGAGATAGAGATTGAGATGAAGATAGAAGATTTCTCCTACTCTGTCTTTTGAGCACTCTGAAAATGATTACTTGTCTGTCCAGCCAATCATCTTTCTGGACATTATCTCCTTTTGTCAAAGAGAATTACTTGCCTGTATTTTCTCCTTTTTAAAAGGGTATTCATTTATTGCCAGTCTCTTTAGGCACCCTCCAAACCAAAACAGCACTCACCTTATGCAGGTTGGACCAGCTTCCTCCAAAGGAGAAAGTTTCATGGGAATATCACATTCACAAGCAGTCCCCAGTCGCTTGTATATCCCCGTCGTTGGAGATAATGATGTTAGTTTTTTTTTTCAGATCTTGCAGGGAGATGTGACGTTCTCTTACATACAGCACCTAGTATTCCCAAATGGTCACCTATCTATTAATGACCAGAATCAACGTTGCTTAACTTTGGTGACCAAATGAGAAACAGTGTATCAACATAATTTTGTAGTATATAAAGGCACTCTCATGAGGGAATGTCAAAGGTTATTTTATTCCTTGCCCAGAATGCCCCCTTTTTGGGGGAGCTGTACTTCTCAATTTGAAACAACCTAGTGTCATGTCCGACTTGGTGAGAAGCAAAGAAAATATTCATTTTCTCCCGCCTGGAGGCACTCTACCATTATTCACCACTTCAATCGATTTCTGAGCGGCAATTTCTCTCTGTCCGAACGAGGGTCAAATATGATGACCTTCCTCTGCGATACTTTACTCTATCTCCAATCACTCAGATTTTCTTGGATCCCATTCCAACGGATCAATGTCTTGATCTTTGGCCATTTAAATCTATTTCTCGGAACTGATTGTGTAAATTGGCGGAAATATTTTCTGTTGTGATTCTATTTGGAATGTCTAATCGAATCCCTCCTCTACATTTATTTTAAAAGTCACTTCAATGTGAAAGAAACTTCGACGCTGAACTTGTAAATTATGTGTCCGACATAATTGTAGTTAGACCCAGGGTTTTGAATATTCAAAGAAGATTTTTTTATTTCCAAATAATCAATAGACGATCTAGATATTGAAACACTTGAAAATGAATCGAAATTTTATACATTCTGACGAGGGGAGGTGTTAGATATACCTCCACTGCGTGAGGAGGTGTTAGATATACCTGCTCTGCGAGGGGAGGTGTTAGATATACCTCCACTGCGAGGGGAGGTGTTGGATATACCTGCTCTGCGAGGGGAGGTGTTAGATATACCTGCTCTGCGAGGGGAGGTGTAAGATATACCTGCTCTGCGAGGGGAGGTGTTAGATATACCTCCACTGCGTGGGGAGGTGTAAGATATACCTGCTCTGCGTGGGGAGGTGTTAGATATACCTTCGCTGCGAGGGGAGGTGTTAGATATACCTCCACTGTGAGGGGAGGTGTTAGATATACCTTCACTGCGAGGGGAGGTGTTAGATATACCTTCACTGCGTGGGGAGGTGTTAGATATACCTGCTCTGCGAGGGGAGGTGTTAGATATACCTTCACTGCGAGGGGAGGTGTTAGATATACCTCCACTGCGTGGGGAGGTGTTAGATATACCTTCACTGCGAGGGGAGGTGTTAGATATACCTGCACTGCGTGGGGAGGTGTTAGATATACCTTCACTGCGTGGGGAGGTGTTAGATATACCTCCACTGCGTGGGAAGGTGTTAGATATACCTTCACTGCGTGGGGAGGTGTAAGATATACCTGCTCTGCGTGGGGAGGTGTTAGATATACCTTCACTGCGAGGGGAGGTGTTAGATATACCTCCACTGCAAGGGGAGGTGTTAGATATACCTCCACTGCGAGGGGAGGTGTTAGATATACCTTCACTGCGAGGGGAGGTGTTAGATATACCTTCACTGCGTGGGGAGGTGTTAGATATACCTGCTCTGCGAGGGGAGGTGTTAGATATACCTCCAATGCGAGGGGAGGTGTTAGATATACCTTCACTGCGAGGGGAGGTGTTAGATATACCTTCACTGCGTGGGGAGGTGTTAGATATACCTGCTCTGCGAGGGGAGGTGTTAGATATACCTTCACTGCGAGGGGAGGTGTTAGATATACCTTCACTGCGTGGGGAGGTGTTAGATATACCTGCTCTGCGAGGGGAGGTGTTAGATATACCTTCACTGCAAGGGGAGGTGTTAGATATACCTCCACTGCGAGGGGAGGTGTTAGATATACCTTCACTGCGAGGGGAGGTGTCAGATATACCTTCACTGCGTGGGGAGGTGTTAGATATACCTGCTCTGCGAGGGGAGGTGTTAGATATACCTCCACTGCGAGGGGAGGTGTTAGATATACCTCCACTGCAAGGGGAGGTGTTAGATATACCTCCACTGCGAGGGGAGGTGTTAGATATAGCTTCACTGCGAGGGGAGGTGTTAGATATACCTTCACTGCGAGGGGAAGTGTTAGATATACCTTCACTGCGAGGGGAGGTTTTAGATATACCAGCACTCCGAGGGGAGGTGTTAGATATACCTCCACCACGAGGGGAGGTATTAGATATACCTCCACCACACGAGGAGGTGTTAGATATACCTCTACCACGAGGGGGGGGTGTTAGATATACCTCCACTGCGAGAGGAGGTGTTAGATATACCTGCACTGCGAGGGGAGATGTTAGATATACCTTCACTGCAAGGGGAGGTGTTAGATATACCTTCACTGCGAGGGGAGGTGTAAGATATACTTTCACTGGGAGGGGAGGTGTTAGATATACCTGCACTGCGACGGGAGGTGTTAGATATACCTTCACTGCGAGGGGAGGTGTTAGATATTCCTGCTCTGCGTGGGGAGGTGTTAGATATACCTGCTCTGCGTGGGGAGGTGTTAGATATACCTTCACTGCGAGGGGAGGTGTTAGATATACCTCCACTGCGGGGGGAGGTGTTAGATATACCTCCACTGCGAGGGGAGATGTTAGATATACCTTCACTTGGAGGGGAGGTGTTAGATATACCTGCTCTGCGTGGGGAAGTGTTAGATATACCTGCTCTGCATGGGGAGGTGTTAGATATACCTGCTCTGCGTGGGGAGGTGTTAGATATACCTTCTCTGCGTGGGGAGGTGTTAGATATACCTTCACTGCGAGGGAAGTGTTAGATATACCTTCACTGCGAGGGGAAGTGTTAGATATACCTTCACTGCGAGGGGAGGTGTTAGATATACCTTCACTGCGAGGGGAGGTGTTAGATATACCTTCACTGCGCGGGGAAGTGTTAGATATACCTACTCTGCGAGGGAGGTGTTAGATATACCTCCACTGCGAGGGGAGGTGTTAGATATACCTTCACTGCGAGGGGAAGTGTTAGATATATCTTCACTGCGTGGGGAGGTGTTAGATATACCTCCACTGCGAGGGGAGGTGTTAGATATACCTCCACTGCGTGGGGAGGTGTTAGATATACCTACACTGCGAGGGGAGATGTTAGATATACCTCCACTGCGAGGGGAGGTGTTAGATATACCTTCACTGCGTGGGGAGGTGTTAGATATACCTCCACTGCGAGGGGAGGTGTTAGATATACCTCCACTGCAAGGGGAGGTGTAAGATATACCTCCACTGCAAGGGGAGGTGTTAGATATACCTTCACTGCGAGGGGAGGTGTTAGATATACCTTCACTGCGTGGAGAGGTGTTAGATATACCTGCTCTGCGAGGGGAGGTGTTAGATATACCTTCACTGCGAGGGGAGGTGTTAGATATACCTCCACTGCAAGGGGAGGTGTTAGATATACCTCCACTGCGAGGGGAGGTGTTAGATATACCTTCACTGCGAGGGGAGGTGTTAGATATACCTTCACTGCGTGGGGAGGTGTTAGATATACCTGCTCTGCGAGGGGAGGTGTTAGATATACCTCCAATGCGAGGGGAGGTGTTAGATATACCTTCACTGCGAGGGGAGGTGTTAGATATACCTTCACTGCGTGGGGAGGTGTTAGATATACCTGCTCTGCGAGGGGAGGTGTTAGATATACCTTCACTGCGAGGGGAGGTGTTAGATATACCTTCACTGCATGGGGAGGTGTTAGATATACCTGCTCTGCGAGGGGAGGTGTTAGATATACCTTCACTGCAAGGGGAGGTGTTAGATATACCTCCACTGCGAGGGGAGGTGTTAGATATACCTTCACTGCGAGGGGAGGTGTCAGATATACCTTCACTGTGTGGGGAGGTGTTAGATATACCTGCTCTGCGAGGGGAGGTGTTAGATATACCTCCACTGCGAGGGGAGGTGTTAGATATACCTCCACTACAAGGGGAGGTTTTAGATATACCTCCACTGCGAGGGGAGGTGTTAGATATACCTTCACTGCGAGGGGAGGTGTTAGATATGCCTTCACTGCGTGGGGAAGTGTTAGATATACCTTCACGGCGAGGGGAGGTGTTAGATATACCTTCACTGCGATGGGAGATGTTAGATATACCTTCACTGCGTGGGGAGGTGTTAGATATACCTGCTCTGCGAGGGGAGGTGTTAGATATACCTCCACTGCAAGGGGAGGTGTTAGATATACCTTCACTGCGAGGGGAGGTGTTAGATATACCTTCACTGCGAGGGGAAGTGTTAGATATACCTTCACTGCGAGGGGAGGTTTTAGATATACCAGCACTGCGAGGGGAGGTGTTAGATATACCTCCACCACGAGGGGAGGTATTAGATATACCTCCACCACAAGAGGAGGTTTTAGATATACCTCTACCACGAGGGGGGGTGTTAGATATACCTCCACTGCGAGAGGAGGTGTTAGATATACCTGCACTGCGAGGGGAGATGTTAGATATACCTTCACTGCAAGGGGAGGTGTTAGATATACCTTCACTGCGAGGGGAGGTGTTAGATATACCTTCACTGCGAGGGGAGGTGTTAGATATACCTTCACTGCAAAGGGAGGTGTTAGATATACCTTCACTGCGAGAGGAGGTGTTAAATGTACCTGCACTGCGAGGGGAGATGTTAGATATACCTTCACTGCAAGGGGGGGTGTTAGATATACCTTCACTGCGAGGGGAGGTGTTAGCTATACCTTCACTGCATGGGGAGATGTAAGATATACCTTCACTGTGAGGGGAGGTGTTAGATATACCTTCACTGCGAGGGGAGGTGTTAGATATACCTTCACTGCGAGGGGAGGTGTTAGATATACCTTCACTGCAAAGGGAGGTGTTAGATATATCTTCCCTGCGAAGGGAGGTGTTAGATATAGCTGCACTGTGAGGGGAGGTGTTAGATATACCTGCACTGCGAGGGGAGATGTTAGATATACCTCCACCACGAGGGGGAGGTGTTAGATATACCTCCACCATGAGAGGAGGTGTTAGATATCATTCTTCTTGTTGTAAAATAAAGTGCATATGAATGCGTGGGAAAATATCAGCAGCAGCAAAGGATGGCTGGCTTGTAAAGAGATTAGCAGCAGCAGTAGATAAAAAAGCGCATATGCAAAATAGGAAGTGGGCATGAGTTGGCATGACAAGAAAAAGAAATAAAATGACATCATGTGCTTGTCGGAGAAACAAAGTGGCCACCGAAGAAAATGAATATGTAAAGTGAAGGCTAGAATGGGCTGGCTGTGGCGAGGTTGTGGTCGGAATAAAAAGAAATGCCTGCCAGGTGAGAACAGACTCTTTAAGCTGGTGTCAAGATCGAGAGTAATGCTAATAAATACAAAAAAAAATTTCTTTCTTTCCTTTGTTTGTTTGTAACTGCAATGTTACAATGCCCTGTTCCTCCCGTAATTATTGTTGGATATTTGGCAGGTGACCCTGTGAAGAGATGCATTTGATGCATTGCACACATGTCAATTAATTCCATTTGAGGAATGCGAGACTTTCACCATTGTCTATTGAAATGCATAATTTGACCAAAAATATATGAAAGAATTATCGGTCAAAGAAATAAAACAACAGACATTGGGAAATAGTAAACACTCCAGAATGAAAGAATCTTTATGCAAATCAACAACAGAAAGCGAACAACTAAGAGACAGAGTTGGCCACAGAACGAGGAAGGTTGCCAAAAACATCCACATCACACCCCCGCAGCGTGCCTTCACTGATTTCACAACCATCATACTAAAATCTAAATGTTGTCATTGGGAATAAATAAAATAATAATAAATTATAAATGTTTTATAACCGGGCTGTGTGTTTTTTATTTTGCTGCCAATATCGAGACAAAGGTTGATTTTAGAAATTAAATAAATTAAATAGCACATTGAAGCACCTGGAGTTAAAATCTATCAGCAGTACGAAAAATAGAAGAATATTCTTAAGTTAAAGGAAAACCATTTATTAAAATGGTCACCTTCTTTTCTGCTAACAGTGAAAAATATCGGGAATCTTGGCCCTTAATTTATATCGCTCTTTCTTTACCTATACTGATTTCTCCAAAGAGTCTCAAACAACTGACTTATCTCTCTTGTTCCTTCTCTCTTTGAATCGTGTGACGTCATGTCCGCCTTTACCTACACCAGGTTGAGTTAACATTTGAATGCATACTCGCTAACCTCATGACCCCAATTTTTTGTGCATGCGTGAATAAAGATCATCAGGTGAATACTAGTAAACATAACCAACATATGAGTTGACATCGGGTCAAACTTTTGAATATTTCAAGAGTTGGAACTTTTTAAATTCCAGGAGTTAGTGCCACTCAATTTTGTATCCATGTGATCCAACTTGGTTCTGTGGTTGTTGGGTTCAATAGATATGTCTTTGTGTATAAAACTTATAGTTGTTGATGCATTACAAAACATTAAAAATAAAATATTTTTTTATTATTTGGATTAATCGGACTACTTTTCTCACCTTGAGTGCTATTTGCACAACGTTTCGGCCGATAAAACCTACGACTTTCTTCATCTGTATTTTGTCAAACTTAGGAATCTTTCTGTCGAGCTCAGAAATAAGTATTATTCTGTTGTGTTTTAAGATTGATTTTCATATACAAACATACACAATTTTTTTTCTCATAGACAAACATACACAATTTTTTTCTCATATACAAACATACACAATTTTACTTTTCATAGACAAACATACACAATTTTTTTCTCATAGACAAACATACACAATTTTTTTTCTCATAGACAAACACACACAATTTTTTTCTCATAGACAAACATACACAATTTTTTTTCTCATAGACAAACATATACATTTTTTCTAATAGACAAACATACACAATTTTTTTCTCATAGACAAACATACACAATTTTTTTTCTTATAGACAAACATACACAATTTTTTACTCATAGACAAACACACACAATTTTTTTTCTCATAGACAAACATATACATTTTTTCTAATAGACAAACATACACAATTTTTTTCTCATAGACAAACATACACAATTTTTTTTCTTATAGACAAACATACACAATTTTGTACTCATAGACAAACACACACAAATTTTTTTCTCATAGACAAACATATACATTTTTTCTAATAGACAAACATACACAATTTTTTTCTCATAGACAAACATACACAATTTTTTTCTCATAGACAAACATACACAATTTTTTTCTCATAGACAAACATACACAATTTTTTTTCTTATAGACAAACATACACAATTTTTTACTCATAGACAAACATATACATTTTTTCTTATAGACAAACATACACAATATTTTACTCATAGACAAACATATACATTTTTTCTAATAGACAAACATACACAATTTTTTTTCTTATAGACAAACATACACAATTTTTTTCTCATAGACAAACATACACATTTTTTCTAATAGACAAACATACACAATTTTTTTTCTCATAGACAAACATACACATTTTTTCTAATTGACAAACATACACAATTTTGTTTCTCATAGACAAACATACACAATTTTTTTCACATAGACAAACATACACATTTTTTTTCTCATAGACAATCATACACATTTTTTTTTCTCATAGACAAACATACACAATTTTATCTCATAGACAAACATACGCAATTTTTTTCTCATAGACAAACATACACATTTTTTTTCTCATAGACAAACATACACATTTTTTTTCTCATAGACAAACATACACAATTTTTTTCTCATAGACAAACATACACAATTTTTTTCTCATAGACAAACATACACAATTTTTTTCTCATAGACAAACATACACAATTTTGTACTCATAGACAAACACACACAAATTTTTTTCTCATAGACAAACATATACATTTTTTCTAATAGACAAACATACACAATTTTTTTCTCATAGACAAACATACACAATTTTTTTTCTTATAGACAAACATACACAATTTTTTACTCATAGACAAACATATACATTTTTTCTTATAGACAAACATACACAATATTTTACTCATAGACAAACATATACATTTTTTCTAATAGACAAACATACACAATTTTTTTTCTTATAGACAAACATACACAATTTTTTTCTCATAGACAAACATACACATTTTTTCTAATAGACAAACATACACAATTTTTTTTCTCATAGACAAACATACACATTTTTTCTAATTGACAAACATACACAATTTTGTTTCTCATAGACAAACATACACAATTTTTTTCTCATAGACAAACATACACATTTTTTTTCTCATAGACAATCATACACATTTTTTTTTCTCATAGACAAACATACACAATTTTATCTCATAGACAAACATACGCAATTTTTTTCTCATAGACAAACATACACATTTTTTTTCTCATAGACAAACATACACATTTTTTTTCTCATAGACAAACATACACAATTTTTTTCTCATAGACAAACATACACAATTTTTTTCTCATAGACAAACATACACAATTTTTTTTCTTATAGACAAACATACACAATTTTGTACTCATAGACAAACACACACAAATTTTTTTCTCATAGACAAACATATACATTTTTTCTAATAGACAAACATACACAATTTTATCTCATAGACAAACATACGCAATTTTTTTCTCATAGACAAACATACACATTTTTTTTCTCATAGACAAACATACACATTTTTTTTCTCATAGACAAACATACACAATTTTTTTCTCATAGACAAACATACACAATTTTTTTCTCATAGACAAACATACACAATTTTTTTTCTTATAGACAAACATACACAATTTTGTACTCATAGACAAACACACACAAATTTTTTTCTCATAGACAAACATATACATTTTTTCTAATAGACAAACATACACAATTTTTTTCTCATAGACAAACATACACAATTTTTTTTCTTATAGACAAACATACACAATTTTTTACTCATAGACAAACATATACATTTTTTCTTATAGACAAACATACACAATATTTTACTCATAGACAAACATATACATTTTTTCTAATAGACAAACATACACAATTTTTTTTCTAATAGACAAACATACACAATTTTTTTCTCATAGACAAACATACACATTTTTTCTAATAGACAAACATACACAATTTTTTTTCTCATAGACAAACATACACAATTTTTTTTCTAATAGACAAACATACACAATTTTTTTTCTCATAGACAAACATACACATTTTTTCTAATTGACAAACATACAAAATTTTGTTTCTCATAGACAAACATACACAATTTTTTTCTCATAGACAAACATACACATTTTTTTTCTCATAGACAAACATACACATTTTTTTTTCTCATAGACAAACATACACAATTTTTTTTCTCATAGACAAACATACGCAATTTTTTTCTCATAGACAAACATACACAATTTTTTTCTCATAGACAAACATACACATTTTTTTTTCTCATAGACAAACATACACATTTTTTTTCTCATAGACAAACATACATAATTTTTTCTCATAGACAAACATACACAATATTTTTCATATACACTCATATACAAACATGTACAAACATTTTAAGATTTATTTTCATATTCAAACATACATAATTTTTCTCACAGACATACATCTGTCATTTCTCATACAAATTGTTTAACATTGATTTTCATATAGCTTCAATCACTATCAAGAATTTCTCTTATTCTCTATCCGTACCTAAATTTGTATGCAGATTCCTTGAACAAAGCTTTTTTCTTAGAACTGCCCGCATGTGGAACTTGATTCCGCTGGCATGCTTTCCAGCTGACTACAACATGATCGTTTTAAAGTATAATGTAAACAAGTTTTTGATGTCTATCTCCCTTAAATAATCATATTTAAAAAAAATTTTTTTTATTATATTTTCACCCCAAACAAGGCAAATTGCCACTTTGGTGTAGGGGGCTACTATCAGGGGCAACAACTACTGGGGTACTATGCAGGAATTTGGGCAGCAAGATGTCGGTTCATGGTACACTTGAGCTTCTGCATGTCAGTACAGTTGGGGAAGCAGGGACCTGGAATGGAATTCCAGAGTCTAGCGGTTCCAGGGAACAAACTACTAGAGTAGAATGATCTTTCACATCTAGGGATCTCCACTGTGTAGGGGTGGGATTTAGCTGCCTATCGAGTTTGTCGAGGGTGTCTACGTCGTGGGGGCACAAGTGTCTGCAGTTTGCCAGAACATTCACCATTAAAATACTTGTAGAACAGACAGAGGGATGCAACATTTCGTCGATGGGACAGAGGCTGAAGCTTAGATGCCAGTTCAGGGCCTATCAGATTGGCGACTCTCTTTTGAACCTTGTTTAAGAGCAAGAGACTAGCAGCAGATGCACCAGCTCAAATATGACTACAATACTCCATACATGGGCGAATGGTGGCCTTATAGAGGTACAGGATACTTTCGGGTGTTAGTAGTTTTCTAGCACGGTAGAGAAAGCCTACCTTATTCGCAGCGGCCCTGGCAATGCTTTTAATGTAATTGTTCCAACTCATGTTTCCTGTGAACGTTAGGCCAAGGAGTTTGAAACATGTACTCTCAGTACTCATGTACTATTCTATCCAACTTCCACCACCAACGATCAATAAGCTGTCATCTTAGTGAGCACCTTACACTCATTAACCCTTATCCTTGACTGACCTTCGAGCAATGATAAGAGGTGACTCCCTTGTAATAAAAATAGACAATGTTCTGTTTGCTATGAGTATTGGCTTCTTCTAAACGGTTGTCATAGCAACTCTCTTTTTGCTGCCACAATTATCACGATTCGTAATATTGGAAAGAGTTTGTTTCTTTTTCAATGATTCTTCACTTTTCGATTGATTATATGGATGGCAACGACATCACCTGGTAAAAATGGATATTTGTAGCACAACTAATTAATACTGTTCTTTTTAGTTTAGATTAAATCCTTCATGACTGAGACAATTTTTATTTGGGAGAGCTGGATTTTCTCCATATTAAAAACCGACCTTGTGCCTAACTTTTCCCTCGTGGGAAGGCGAGTAAATAGGAACAATCCAACATGTTAACTGAAAAAAAAAAAATTATTTGCTTGACGCAAAACATAAACATGTAAACATTTACGAGTTCTTATCTCTTTCTACGTCAAATACGCCTGTGAAGTTTTCTGCGTACAACAGATTACAGATGTAGAAGGTTGAAAGTTACATCGGCCAAAACGTTGTGAAACCAATACACAAGATGAGAACAGCAGTCCGAATAATTATCCAAATAATAAGCATTTTTATTAATTATTTAGAGGATTGTTCTCTTCAAACGTCATCAAATGAGATATTCTTGATTATGGCCTTGTGCCAATCTTATCACACTAAATGTCTTGGTGTTGTTTATATAGTCTCTCTTTTCGAACTGACCCTGGTATAAAACGAGGTGGGGGACGGTATTTGATTGTGAAAATGCTAATATTTGAAATGTTTGGATTTCGATCGGAGACAGCGGCAAGATGTCGTCTGAGAATGTTGAGACCACATTAATTAATGGGAATCCATTTTGAGCCTGCCCTTGTCAAAGAATGACAAAATATTTGCTTGGATCACACAGTAGAGAATAAGCGAAACAAAATTAAAAGAAGAATAAATAAAATGACAGTTCCATCGATTGTTATTTATGTCGGGAGAAAATGATATATACTTCGAAAATCTATATTTAATTATTACACACGAATTGTATGTTGAGTTTGCTTTGGCAATTCTCATCAATTTTCTTCCATGGGAGATAACTCTGATGAAATCCAATTTATAGCATGACCTTTCGTATTTGACTTGATCCTGTATACATTGAATTCATTTAAAAGTATTTCTCCCCCCCCACACACCGTCTCTCTCGCTTTCTCTCTCAACCGGTAAATCTTTCGTTTTTTTAAACTTTTTCATATATCTTATCTCCGTGACATTTCATATATATTGTGTATTTTATCTTTATATATATATATTTGCTGACCTTTCACTACTTGCAACTTTAGAGTCCCAGCTGACGAGAAAGCACCCCAGATCATTAAAGACCCTCCTCCACTATGCCGAGTTGAAAACGTCTCTTTGGGCAAATTTTTATCATGCCAATAGTGTTGAAATCCATCTGGACCATCTAGATTAAACTTTTTCTCATCAGAGAAAATTACATTTTCCCACTTCTCTTCATCCCAAGTCTGGTATTTGGCGGCATATTTAAGTCGGTTAGTTTTGTGCTGTTCAAGAAGGCGTGGTTTCTGCAGTCGCTTTAAATGATTGAAACCCTTCATTTTCAGATGCCTTCTAATGGTTTTAGGACCACATTCTGCTGCTGTTTGGCTTTTCAATCGATTTGAGCTCATACTGGAGTTTTTTTTAAACTTCTGATACGGCAATCCAGTGATGGGGTTATTTTTTTTGGTCGACCTGGACTCTTTTTGTGCCCATATTGATCTGGATTTCTTAAAAAGTTTGTGACGACCGTTTTGCTACGATTCACTTCGTTTGCAATGGATCTATGGGAGAGTCCACCCCTATTAAGCTCAAAGATCCTTCCTCTCTCAAACTCTGATAATGATTTCCCTTTTGCCATTTATAATTTAGTAAGATGTTTTTTTTATCGACTAACAAGTTGCTTTTAGAAAGCTTTCGTATTCATTTTTTCAAAACTAACCGATTTTATTAAAGTGGTCTTATCATTTTGACCAGGTGAAAATGTTTGTTTTTTAAAAAATAATTATTAGATCAGGGTTAAGGTTTCGAATGAAGCAGATTTCATTTTTTCCATCATATTTTTCCATTTTGGTAATGGTTTCAACCATTTGTTTGATTAAAAATTCGATAATATGCGTAAATGCTTACTTTCTTAAGTGGTCTTATGATTTTGACGAGGACTGTATATATATATATATATATATATATATATATATATATATATATATATATATATATATATATATATAGTAAGTTATAAATATATATTTTATAACTTACTAACTAGCTCTACCTACGTATTGAGCACTGTTGAAATAAATATTTAAAGTTTACGCATAAATTTATACTTTCGTATATTAATTTATGTGAGTAAATGAAGTAGTTATATATATATATATATATATATATATATATATATATATATATATATATATATATATATACACTAGGGAGAACGTACGTAGATTACCCAACATCAAAATGTTAACACTTCTCGACGGAGTTCAATTGATTTTGTTTATAAAATCTCTACCCACATCACTTTAGAAAAACTATTGATTCATTAGTTCGTTATCAATACATTTGAACTTATATATATATATATCTTGTTGTTGACATCCTTCCATCTCGATAGATGATGGAGAATCGCACCTGGAGGTTGTCATGTTGAGTGGTGGCAGCTGCTGCTGTGACTGAGCAGACTAATATGGGAGCGGTAGATTCTATTGTACTTCCCGCAGGAGTACCCTCCGTCATGCTCTGCCAATGCTGCTGCTGATGCTGTCCTCTTGCGCCTGCCTCTCCTTTCCTCCCACCGTTCATTTATTCTCTCCTCGCTCAGCCAGACACACTTCTTGACAGGAGTCACAGTCTGTATGATTCGCGATCAGCAGGGTGTATTTTGCCAGATTTTAAGTTGTTAAATATGAGGAGTGGTCTAAGAGTTGGTCTGCTGCCAGCTGAGAGCTCGCCCTACAGGATGTCTTTGGAGATTTGGTCATCCTGCATGAGGACGACATGCCCAAGCCAATGCAGACGTCTCTAGGAGAGGATGGCAAACACGCTTTGGAAAGAACGTCTTTGTTCGAAATCCGGTCCTGCCATGTAATGCCTAAGATCTTTCTGAGATTGCGCAGATGGAAGGTGTTTAATCTGCACTCTTGACGCATGTATAGAGCCCATGTCTTACTGCAGTTGAGTAAGATGCTGTGGACGCAGGCTTGATACACCCTCATCGTAGTGTTCATGCTCAGCATATTGTTATTCCACACTCTCCTGGTCATTTCAATCAAAAGGTATGCCAAGAATCCTTTGTATGCGTCTCTCAGCAAATCAGGCTCAGTGAACGTCCTGTGTATCTATGCTCCCACTCTAAGCTCAAGTGCTGAGATAAAGGGCGAGTTCTGTGAGGAGCTAGAGAGCACCATAAAGGAAATTCCTGCTTCAGATAAATTGTACCACCTCGGTGATTTCAATGCCTGTATCAGAGCCGACCATGACTCCTGGCCTTGTTGTATTCATCATTTTGGCATTCAATGACTTATGCATCACAAACATTTTTTTTTCAAACTAAACCCATATATAAATATATAATATAAAGCTGAATGTCTGTGTGTGTGTGTGTGTGTGTGTGTGTGTGTGTGGTCACGAATAGGCTCCTATATGGTTGACTATTTAAAAAAACTGATTACATATAATGATAGAAGATGTATCGAGACACAGGAATGGGTATGTTTGATCTGGCAGAACGGTGGTTCATTAAAATTGTGGGGTCTGTGTTCGCGCCTGGTCCACAAAGTATGGAAATAAAAAATTAAGAAATTAAAAAAAATGTTTACAAGTGTTTTTGATATAGATGTACATAAGAATACTTTGATAAGTATGTTTTAACTTAAATAGGGATGGTATAATAAAATTGTGAGGTCTGCGTTCGTGCCTGGCCTCCATAGAATGGAAATATGCACAAACTTTAATAAAGACTTTTCATATCTATCTGCGTAAGTATACTTTGATAATTATGTTTCAGTTTGAAGAAATATGGTATAATAAAATTATGGGGTGTTCGTTTGCACCTGACCTCCATAGAATGGAAATGTGTCACAAAGTTTAACAAGGTTTTTTAATATAGATCCACAGAATATTGTGATAAGTGTTTCAGTGTGAACAGGTATAGTATAATAAATTATGGGGTTTATCTATTTCATTTTTACTTTCATCATATTTTGCTTTGGTTTTTATACCCCCAAATTCGAAGCTATTTCTTTACAACCCTTTCTTTTCATAACTTATCCTACTTTAATAAATCAAAGTCCATTTTCTATAGGCTGTTTTTGAACCCAGTCAACGACGGGTACTTTTGCTAGTATATATATATATATATATATATATATATATATATATATATATATATATATATATATATATATATATATATATATATACTTTAAACAATTATAATGTGTGAAAAAGTAAAAAAATAAAAGTACAAAAACAAAAATAAGCCTGACTTTTTTTCTATGAGTTGCAATTTTGTTCTAAGCTTATATGTCGTTTATAATCGACTATTCATCCTGCTATCATGAAAAAGGATGATTAAATATGAAAACATTGTATTTCTTTTTATTTTTGCTTTTTTTAAATAAGAAACTGAAAAAGAAAAGAAACACTCATTTTTAGCACGGGCTATGCTGAGCGACTTATAAATAATTTTGTTTTATTTGCAAGGTTTTTAACCGTGTCTGGTACTTTTGTTTGTCTATACCTTGCTACGTGGATTCAGATAAATACGGAAATATTAACGTTTTAAGTTGTTTTAATTTTAAAATATATGGCAAGAAAGACTTTGTGGCGGTCAGGTAGGATACTTAACATGAAAAAAATTATTCTTTGAAACTGAAACTGTTTATGACGAAAAGGCACAGCAGCTTGCGCTGCCACATAAGTGCCTACTAAACATTTGGTGTGCTCACAGTCTTAGGTTATAAATATGGAGAATGAAATAGCGACAAACTTTTCTGTAGACAGTCGGAAAGTGGACATAGTTTTCTAGTATACCAATGTCTCTATCAAAAAATGCTTAAACTTACCACATATTCACTTAAATAAAATTAACCATGAGTTACTTTTTTCGTCTAACACACTAATAAAGATAATTAAACTTATTACCGACATGACCTACTTCCAATTTAATAACACTTTCTATAAATAAATATTCGGATTCCCCTTGAGTACCACGTCTCTAGCGGGGTACTATCCTGTTTAATTCTAGAGTTCTTAGAGTCTATCCATTAAAATTTAAACATAGAATACTTTATATATATTGACGACATTGTCATTTTTTCACTGAAGATACACAGGTTGAAGAACTAAAGAACAAATTAAACACAGTTGAACTGTCCATAAAATTTGACGAAAACAACTCCCTACCATTTCTAGACATACTTATTATAATTATAAAAATCAGAAAATAATCCACTGTTTAAAGTACATCGAAAAAACACACACAAAAACGACCACATACACCTACTCACACCATAACATACAGAATAAAAATTACGTGCTTTCAGGATTTGTAGCCCTCAATCTCGACAAAGAACGTCAACATATTACTAACTCACTTAAAGTACCAAAATATCCCACAAACTTCATATCAAATGCGAAAAAAGCTATAAAAATATATTCCAATATAGGCAGAAACATGACACAACCAACACTTCATTATTAAACAGATATTTTCTCGTTCCCACCCATACCAACAATGCAACAGTTTGTTACACGCTGAACAAAATAGGAATACAAACGATATAAACCACGTCATTGACTATAATTTAAGCATTAAAAACTACAAAGCACTTCTTCAAAATCTCCACATCTGACACCAGCATATGCACTTTCCCCTGTAATAGCTACCGTTGAGTGTATATAGGAGAAACGCAATATGAATTAAGAAAAAAGATTCGCCGAATACGAAAGAGATATAAGAAATGGCAACCCCCTAAATGCACCTTTTCCCACGTCTCACAGCAGAATCACTCTTTTATTTTCACAATAGCTAAAATAATTAAATTTGTTCATAGTAAAACCCGACAAAGACTCCTCGAATCGGTGCTTATTCTTTTTTTATTGCATTTTCATCCCAAACAAGGCACAATACCACTTTGATGTAGAGGACTACTATCTGGGACATAATTTGTAAGGGTACTATGTAGGGAGTTGAACTTCTGCATGTCAGTACAGTCAGGGAATAGGGACTTGGAAGGGAATTCCAAAGTCTAGCAGTCCTAGGAAAGAAATTATTAGAGTAGAAGGCTTTCTTACATTTAGGGATTTCTACTGTGTAGGGGTGGGATTTTGCTGCTTGTTGGGTTTGTCGGCAGTATTTACATCGGGGTGGGTACAAAGGCTTGTAGCTCATCGGAGCACCTAGCATTAAAATACTTGTAAAACAGGCAGATGGATGTAACATTTCGTCGATGGGACAGCGGTTGAAGCCTAGCTGATAGCGTAGGACCTATTAAGTTGGCGACTCTTTTGAACCCTATCTAAGAGGGAGAGACTACAGGGACCCGACAATATTTTTCGGACACTTTAACAAAAGTACTTCAAGATAGTTACTAGTGCCAAAAACTTTTGAGATTGTCAAAATCCACTACTAGTGTAATCATTTTTTTAGTTTGGGTTCGATAATTTTAGTTTTTTGTGATTTTTGCAAAAAACTTGCGTGACACTATTTTTTGGAGATGACAAAAAATCCTATTTTATTAAGAGCTATGGTCATGTATATGTTGCTGTATGCAAACTTTCTGCTTGTACATTTAGCTGTCATCATTAGAATAAATTATCTGTTCTATTCTACTGGCAAAACAATGAAGTTTAATGAGGTAAAATGCATTCAAAAGAAGTCGTTTGTTTGGCACGGAAGAAGCGGAAAGATGGCCTCAGCATCAGAAGGATCGTCATGGATTTGAAGCTGTTGAAATCAATGGTTGAATACATGCTAAAGACAAACTCCGAGCAGAAAAAGAAGAGAGGACGGAAAAGATCAATTAGTAAGAGGACTAAAAGGAGAATGAAGAGGACAGTGACACGGCTTTTGACATGTGGAGAAAAAGTTACAGCAAGAAAAGTGAAGGAGAAATGTGAATTGGATGTAAACGCCCAAACAGTACAATGAACGCTGCATAGGATTGGTTTGAAGTATGCAAAGGCTATGAAAAAATTACACTAACAAAGAAATACAAAGGAGCAAGACTGGAGAGTGCTAAAAGGTGGTTAACAAAGCATGTTGACTTTAAAAAGGTTATATTTACTGATGAGAAGCGTTTCAAGTTTGATGGGCCCGGTGGATGCTGTACTTGGTCGAGAAGGAGTGAGCCTGTTGTACTGAACAAACGACAGATGGGAGGAGGAGGAGTTATGGTTTGGGGTATGATCTTTGCTAATGGAAATATATGGTTGGAGTGGCTAAAAAGACGGCAGAACACTGAAAGCTACAAACAGTTGCTGGACGAGAAAGCCCGACGAAGGATATATATTGGTAACTAAAAATTTTCGACCCAAACCAATTAAAAAGCTTGCCCTATATCTGAATACCCTTTATGTAAAATTTAAAATGTTTAGACCAGAAATTGTCTGAGTAATTTGGTAGAGACCGCAGAGGTCAATTTTTTTAACTTTGACCCTATTATGACCCCTTAATATTTATTGTTTGTGACTCAAATCAAGTTATTAAGTTAGATCCATGTCCAAGGAACCTATATCTAAAATTTCAAGTGTTTAGACCCAAAATTTTCGGAGGAGTTTGGTAGAGCTCTCAAAGATCAAATCGTTGAACGTTGACCCCTTAACAGCCAAATTTCTGGCCGAAAACGGATTACACAGATTTTCCCAAATCTCAGTAACCTGTATATCAAATTTCGAGTTTGTAGACTAAAAATTGACAGAGTTATTGAGTAGGCACACAGACACACAGATACACACAGATACACACATACAGACACGTTAACTTTTATACATATATAGATTATTATTATTATTATTATTATTATTATTATTATTATTATTATTATTATTATTATTGGTATCTTGATTTTCCTTTTATAGTAACGCAAACCAATCTAATAACCGACCAAATCTTCAAAATTACAAAAAAAAAAAAAAAAAAAAAAAAATTAACATTTTTTCATAAAGGTAAGGTAGAGAATATTTAACAGAAAACCCTCCCAATGTTAAGAATGGTTTTCTAAACGGCAGCATTATGTAGAAACCTATTCTTGACATGGAACGGGCTGTGTTAACTATTCTGTCCCTACACTATTTTCATATTTTGTATACCATTTGTCGATTCTTTTTAATGGTTTATGAAAATTCAAACATCATTAACGACGAACAAGTGAAAATGATGTTTTTAAAGCAAAACAAATATTTTCTCACAATTTTCAATCAATTACAAGAAAAACATTTCAGAAAAAGATTTAGAACGATTTATTCTGATAAATATATGCCTTCCTTACATTGTTTTTTTTTTACATTTTGGGATTACATTAATTTGGACATTTTTACAAGGCATCAAATCTTTAATTAAATGTTTAGAAATTTTCAAAGAATCAGAATCAGAATCGGTACTTCTATCGGAATCGAGAATTTAGATCAGTTCCAGAAGTAATGCCTCCTATTTCTTTTTTTTTATTATTCCACTCAGAAACAGGGATGCATCATTCGATTCCTGGCAAAAGCATGGTGGTGACTATATAAAAAAAAAATAAATTCTGAAGCAAAACTGGTCAATCGTTTTAATGGTACCACTCCTGCCTTCATAGTTCTTCAACATTTTGATTTAAAAAGTAGGAGACTTTACTTTTAGAACAGCCCTTGTATGATATATATATATATATATATATATATATATATATATATATATATATATAATGACCATTAATTTGTTTGTCAACAAGCTAATGGTTCGAGCACTGTGCGACGGGAGGGTGTGGATTTAATACACACTCTAGGAGAAATATTTACTGCACTGATTCGTAGCCGAATGGTGAGAGCTGCCGACTGTCAATGCGACGGTTGTAGGTTCAATCCATGTCTTGGGAAAGGTGTTTGTCTAGCCGCACTGATGAGTTGTGATACAACGAAACAGTACTGTATGTGGATGACTATATATATAATTAATTTTTTTTGGAAAAAGAAATCCTGTGCTCAATTATAAGAAAAATCGGAAAATAAGAGCGAATTTATATTTTGCTTACATAAATTTTTTAGATGAAACACGTCATTGGGATCGTCAGTTTCAAACCCGATAATTAGGACGGTTTTAGATCAAGCTCTCGTCAGCCAATACTCATCTCATCATCAAAAATGAGTATTGGCTGACAAGAGCTTGATATAGGTATCTAAAACGGTCCTAATTATCGGGTTTGAAACCGACGGTACCAATGACTTGTCTCTTCTAAAAACCTTCTGTAAAAATATATTATTATTATTATTATTATTTTTTTTTTTTATTATTATTTTCATTATTATCATCATTATTATTATTATTTATTTTATTATTATTATATTTAATATTATTATTATTATTATTATTTTCTTTATTATTAGTATTATATTTAATATTATTATTATCATTATTTTTATTATTATTATTATTATTATTATTTTCTTTATTATTATTATTATTATTGTTGTTATTATTATTAATATTATTTTGAGATCTCTAATTTTCATTACTGGAAATTTAAATTTTAAATTATTAAATTCATTATGATAAATATATAAATATATTTATGCTTAAGAGATCACAGCCTATTTACCTATCTATGAGGTCGTCTCATTTATTTTTATCATTTTTGTACACACATATGTGAGTATATATGTGTCTTTGCCCTGATAGATTAGTGGCATGAATATACATATTTGTGTGTATGATTTACTGCTAACTTGTCTTCATCCACGCTCCCCCTCTATGTTGACATGTTACTTTAAACGCTCTTAAACTTGGCATATTGTTTTCACCCCTCCTCATTTCTTATAGTAATGTAATGTAATTATATTGACCCCCTTCTTCTTCCTTCCGTCTTTCTGTTCTTTCCTTCCTACTTTTTTCTTTTCTCTTCTTTCTTCTCTTTTTTCTTCTTTTTAGCTGTCTCTTCCTTTTCTCTATCTCTTTCTACTCTTCTCTTTTATCTTCTTAAGCCTTGACATCCTTTTTCCCTATTTTTGAGCTTAAAATGTCACTTCATATCACTTTAAGTTAGCGATTTAATACTTTGTTTTTATAAATAAAAAATAGATTCCATTTCATTTAAGAACCAGCTGCTTTGAATAGTGGATAAACTTTATTTCTGCCGTCTGATGAGGAACTTTTGTTTTTTTAATAAACAAATTGTCCGAAAAATGAGCATATTCGGTGTAGCGACTATGAATAAATATATAAATAAAAATATATTTTGCTCTTTTTAATTGAGCACTCTTAATAACCTCGTTTTAATTCATGGCTTTTATCTCCTGAATACCTTTAATTTGGTATATATATATATATATATATATATATATATATATATATATATATATATATTTGGTATATATATATATATATATTTGGTATATATATATATATATATTTGGTATATATATATATATATATATTTGGTATATATATATATATGATTAGTTTTTTTGGAACAGAAATACAGTAGAGTGCTCAATTAAAAAGAAAATCTGAAGATATCCGAAAAAATAAGAACGTATTTATATTTTTATTTTGTATTTTGTATACAGAAAGTTCTTAGATGAGATAAGTCATTGGTACCGTCGGTTTCAAGCCTGATAATTAGCACCGTTTTAGATATCCATATCAAGCTCTCTTCAGCCAATACTTATCTCTTGAGAGCTTGATATGGATATCTAAAACGGTCCTAATTATCGGCCTTGAAACCAACGGTACCAATGACTTATCTAAAAGCTTCTCTTCCAATTTTCGGATTTTCACCATGTCAAATCACATTTTAATTCCTTTTGACGGATTGATTGTTGCTATTTCTTCTGATGAGTTAACGGCATAATAGATTCACTGATTGATATAATAATTAAGTGATTGATTTTGCGCTACGAAACAGATACTGTCAATAATTGTATAAATCAACTGATTTAAAGGAATAAACTATAAGATTGTCAACATCATGAATTTTGGAATATAATTTTTTGTCATTTTATACACACACACACACACATACACATATATATATATATAACAGCGAAACAGTACTGTATGTGGATGACTATATATATATATATATATATATATATATATAGTCATCCACATACAGTACTGTTTCGCTCATCAGTGCGGCTAGACAGGCAACTAGCCAGGATTGAAACCCGACCGACTGTACGGCAGTCAAGGCTCCTAACCATTAAGCTATTGGCGGCTGCTGAACGAGTAGTGAGTTTAACGATGTTTTGACATCGTCCGAACTACCTCCGCTCGATTTGTTTACACAAAGAGCGTCGCTTATATGCTAATGGTAATTCGTGTATCACTTCTCAATATGCTCAACTTAAGGTGAGGAGTATTATGGGAATACTAACATTAAGCAATGGTATGAACTGACTAGACTTTTAATCCGTTAAAAACGAGTCATTGCTAAAGAATTTATGCCGCTTTGATGATTGAATATGATTAAATTTGTGCTAATTTTTTTTTTTTACATTAATTACTAATCCCGATCCATGACTTTCTATACATCCAACGGATACTATAGTACTTAGTTTGCTACATTTTATCCTAATAATTGTCCATACAAAATATCAACCAGATCGATTCAGTATTTTCCGAAAAAAATAGAACTTAAATATTAATCTCTATTAATCTTTAACTGTGCGTTGGACGAATATCTTAATACTTATTTTGCTGCACGTTATCATAACAAAGGTCTATAAAAATTTCAGCTCGATCGGTTCAATAGTTTCCAAGAAAAAGTGGAATGGACCGATAGACAAACAGACAGATTAAGAGTAATATAATATAGATTATAATTTATGTGGTAGTTTTGACAAAAATATGTTGACGTGGAATTTGAAGATGACCAAGTTGTAATCAACAGGGAAGCAGTCCTTTAGTAATGGGCTCCACGGACGGGAAGTAATTATGAAAAAGCAATTGTGAAGAAACTTTATTCTTATGAAGGCTACGTGGGATTTCCATTGTTAAATTGAATG